>NC_091285.1:60741407-61042298 GCF_032444005.1 Ranitomeya imitator
CCACAATAAAAAAGTAGGCTAAATGGAGTTCAAAATTGGTAACAGGACTAAACAGGCTGCATTGCTTTGTTCAGTGGAGGACAACTGTAATGAGTGGCGCAGACACAGTTAGTAGGCCCAAATAAAAAAGTTGGCTAAATGCAGTTCAAAATTGGTAACAGGACTAAACAGGCGGTCTAGCTTTGTTCAGTGGAGGACAACTGTAATGAGTGGCGCAGACAGGGTTAGTAGGCCCAAATACAAAAGTAGGCTAAATGCAGTTCAAAATTGGTAACAGGACTAAACAGGTGGCATTGCTTTATTCAGTGGAGGACAACTGTAATGAGTGGCCCAGACACAGTTTGTAGGCCAACAAAATAAAGTAGGCTAAATGCAGTTCAAAATTGGTAATAGGACTAAACAGGCGGCATTGCTTTGTTCAGTGGAGTACAAATGTAATGAGTGGCGCAGACACAGGTAGTAGGCCCAAAATAAAAATGTAGGTTAAATGCAGTTCAAAATTGGTAACAGGACTAAACAGGCGGCATTGCTTTGTTCAGTGGAGTTCAACTGTAATAAGTGGCGCAGACACAGTTAGTACGCCCAAAATAAAAAGTTGGCTAAATGCAGTTCAAAATTGGTAACAAGACTAAACAGGTGGCATTGCTTTGTTCAGTGGAGGACAACTGTAATGAATGGTGCAGACACAGTTTGTAGGCCCACATTAAAAAAGTAGGCTAAATGCAGTTCAAAATTGGTAACAGGACTAAACAGGCAGCCTAGCTTTGTTCAGTGGAGGACAACTGCAATGAGTGGCGCAGACACGTTTAGTAGGCCCAAATACAAAAGTAGGCTAAATGCAGTTCAAAATTGGTAACAGGACTAAACAGGCGGCATTGCTTTGTTCAGTGGAGGACAACTGTAATGAGTGGCCCAGACACAGTTTGTAGGCCAACAATAAAAAAGTAAGCTAAATGCAGTTCAAAATTAGTAATAGGACTAAACAGGTGGCATTGCTTTGTTCAGTGGAGGACAACTGTAATGAGTGGAGCAGACACAGGTAGCAGGCCCAAAATAAAAAAGTAGGCCAAATGCAGTTCAAAATTGGTAACAGGACTAAACAGGCGGCATTGCTTTGTTCAGTGGAGGACAACTGTAATGAGTGGCGCAGACACAGCTAGTAGGCCCAAAATCAAAAAGTTGGCTAAACGAAGTTCAAAATTGGTAACAGGACTAAACAGGTGACATAGCTAGGTACAGGGGTGGGCTCCTCTGCTGAGTAGCAGACAATGGTAGTAGGTGCAAAGTATTAACTGGTCTAAATGGAGGCCAGGGCCCCTGTATATTTTAACTATCATCTATCATTTCAACAAATTTGTATTGGCAGTGCCATTGAAGGATTTAACAGCACAGACTACACAGTGGTGGAGCAGGGAGAGGTAAGTATTGCAAGTGGTAGAGCACTGTTTGAGCTGGGGGGAACACTCTCTCGTGGGCGGCGGTACTGGCACAGGGCCCCTCATATTACGACTGTGTGTCTGACGTTGGTTGTGCACCACCACCATCATAGACACTTCATTGTACTATGAGGGACCCTGTGCCAGTGCCGTCGCCCAAGAGTGGGCGCATCCACCTGTCCAGGCAAACAGCACTCGCACGGGTGCTTGCGCCAGGTGGTGACCACGACCCTGTGGGGGGAGTCAGCCCATTTAGGGAGGTATAAAAATGGCCTATGGTGGACATTCAGCAGCTGCAAATGGCGGAATTGGAGAAGTCAGTAAGAGGAGGTCAAAAGCAAGACATTTTTCAGGCAAGCTACGTGTCAGCAGGAGAAGGTGGGGCAAAATAATTTGAAATCCATGATTGGTTTATTTTAATGAAGGTTAGATCATCAACATTTTGGTAGCCAGACTTGTCCTTTTTCTGGCCAGTATTGAACCAGCAGCACTGAAGACTCTTTCTGATAGCACTCTAGAAGCAGGGCAAGGGAGTTCCTGTAATGCATATTGTGCCAATTCAGGCCAGGTGTGTATTTTAGAACCCCAGTAATCAAAGGGGAATGACCTGTGAGGGAGAACATCGATAAGGGAGGAAAAGTAGTTCGGAACCATACTGGACAAATGCTGTCCCCTGTCACTTTGAATCGATGCAGCACTACCTGTCGTGTCAGCGGTCATTGCGAAATCACTCCACAAACCCTGTGTACGCGGATGAGAGGATGAGTGCTTTCTTTTCCTAACGAGAGTCTCTTGTAGGGTGAGCTGGACTGGAGAGGTGCATATCGTGGAACTAGCGGTGGTGGTGGTGGACATGGCGGATTGAGAGAGGGTTGGTGATTGTATTCTCGATGTTGGCCTGCATACAGTGTTTCCTACCATTAACCTTGTGATACCCTGACTGCTTTGGCCTTGCGACGATACCTCCACATTTGCTGCTGGTGGTGTCCTAACCGGTGTGCTTACAGTGAGGGAAGCAATGTAGCGTTGCTGACTACCTTCATTCTGAGCAGGTGCACCAACAGTACGGCATGTTTGGTAGTTAGTCTAGGCTTGCAAGTGCATGCTGGTTAAATGTCTAAGCATGCACGTTGTATTTACATTTTGAAGATTCTTCCCTCTGCTAAAGGTCTTTGAGCATTTCTTACAGATAACTTTTGACTGATCATTCGGATCTTGGTTAAAAAATTGTCACACTGCACTCTTCCTGCTATGGAATACCTTTTCAGGCATTGCACACTGTGCTACTTTCACCAGATGGCCACCCTGTCCTAAAACTGTTTTTGTTATTGACAAACGTTTTTGGCCTGATACGGGCCTGCCAGGTGACAGCTGTTGCGATGTAGATGGCTGCTGTGGATCATCCTCCTCCAATTCTGAGCTACTGGCAGCGGCACAACAACAACAACAGTGTTGTCGACTTCCCGTAAAGATCAAGGGGAGAAATATTCACATTGTGCTCTTCCTATTCAGATTCTGTGGGAGGGACAGTGGATATCAAGTTCTGCTATGACAGATTCTGGAGCAGGCGCAAATTTCATGGATTCTTCTTTTGCCAGGGAACATGGTATTAAGACACAACTAAGAGCCTTACCAGTCACATTGGAAATGGTGGATGGTTCTCCATTAGTTTCCGGACCAGTAGACAAGGAGATGATGCTTCTTAAGTGTAAGATGGAACCAGACCATCAGGAAACCCTTTCATTTATGTTAATATCTTCTCCTCATTTTCCTGTAATTTTAGGAATTCCCTGGTTACGGTCACAAAATCCAAACATCAATTGGGAAACCAAGGAGATATCCCTCCTCTCGAAGTGTAGTCCTACCATCAGTGCAACGGTAATGGCTCCAGTTACCCAGAATTTGGAGGACACGATACAGGTGTCTAGTCTCCCTCTGGTTTACCAGGAATTCTCGGACGTTTGTGACAAGAGGAATAAATATATATAATTTGGCCTGCACTCTTTGACGCAGGAGTGCTATCCCCCATCCACTAAGGGTATTAAGCCTACATGTCCACCAGCAAGACGCAGATGCGCCGCTGTTACCCCTCTACAAGGCTTTATCCAGAACTGGCAAATCCATTAAACCACATACAACTTACCAGCAATTTAAGGCTGATACGCTGGCACCTGCAAAAAAGGTTGTCTCCAGTGACATACCAACTCTCTATATAAATCGCATAGGCAAACAGCAGCAAGACGCTGATGCACCACTGCTATTCCTCAACAAGGTCACACTAAGAGAAAAATCAACTATTAGGCCATACTTGGTATCAAAGGTTCTGTACCTGCCCCCTGACACTACAGGGACAACATCCTCTTTACCATAAGAGCCACTCATAAATCCTGGATTAAGTGCGACTTTAGTGTAAGACCCAGGAGGGTCGAAACGTCACATCAGATTGAGTCGCTTGTACCTACTATCTGTCACATTTGATTGATTTCTGTTTTTCACTTGAATAAATTAGCAAGTTTCAAAAAATCCTTTTGTTTCTAAGATATTCCACACAGGGAGTGCGGTGGATTTCAATAATACTGTGACAAGATAAAGGCAGACCAACTCCCTCCACATAGATCATATGACTGCCCCATAGAACTGCTTCCTGGGGCAGTGATTCCTTTCGGCCATGTTTACCCGTTGGCAGCTCCAGAATTAAAGACATTACGAAAATATATAGATGAGAATTTAGCCAAGGGATTTATCCGACCATCTTGTTCACCAGCGAGAGCCACCATATTCTTTGTAAAGAAGAAAGATGTGACTCTAAGACCTTGCATTGACTACCGGGAGTTAAATAAGGTAACCATTCGTAACAGGTACCCGTTGCCGCTAAGTCCTGAATTGTTGGAGAGAGTTCACCAAGCTAAAATATTTACCAAATTAGATCTTTGCAGGGCATATAATTTACTCCGTATACATCTGGGAGACGAATGGAAGACAGGTTTCAGATGCTGGTATGGACATTTTGAATATTTAGTGATGCCATTTGGACTCTGTAACGCTCCTGCTGCTTTCCAACACTTAGCCAATGATATTTTCAGGGATGTACTGGATCACTATGTAGTAATTTACCTGGATGACATCTTGATTTTCTCTGATTCCCTACAGGAACATCAGGAACATGTCAAGACCGTGTTCAGACGTTTGAGGGATAATCATTTGTACATCAAACTCGAAAAGTGTGAATTTCATTGCTCCAAAATTTAATTTTTAGGCTATGTTATTTCTCCCCATGGATTGAATATGTAGTCCAGCAAGATCCAGGCGATCATAAATTGGCCGGTACCAAGAAACATTAAAGAGGTACAATGATTCATTGGTTTTGCAAACTTTTATAGATGTTTTATCCGGAATTTTTCAGAAATTGTCTGTCCCATCACTCTCCTCACTAAGGCTGGGTTCACATTGCGTTAATGGGAAAGCGCTAACGGACAGCGTTGCACGGCGAAATTAACGCCGTGCAACGCGTCCGTTAGCGCGCCCATTCACAGCAATGGGAACGCGCAGCACTAGCGCGTGCCATGTTCGGCACGCGCTATGCGACGCGCTGGTGTTTCCTGGCGCGCCGCGGACGCTGCTTGCAGCGTCCGAGGCGCGCCCGCGGTCCGTTCCCCGCTCTCGCAGATCGGGGATCTGCGACAGCGGGGACGTTACCGCGACCCCGGGACGCGGCCCCATTAAAAACATTGCGTTAGCGCAACCCGCTAGCGCTAGCGCTAAACGGGTTGCACTAACGCAATATGAACCTAGCCTAAGAAGTGGAAGAAGTTTGTATGGTCTTCGCAAGCCCAGGGAGCCTTTGATCGCCTTAAGGTTTGTTTTACCACGGCTCTGATATTGATGCACCTGGATCCTGCACTGCCTTTTGTCATGGAGGTGGACGCTTCTGACTGTGCATTGGGAGCAATCCTCTCACAACGAACTGGAGACAAAGGTTTGCTACACCGTGTGCCTTATTTTCTCGCAGGTTATCATCTGCTGAATTGAACTATGATATTGCAATCATTTCCGCCTTTAAGGAATGGAGACACCATTTGCAGGGAACAACTCAACAGGTAGTAGTGCTCACAGATCACCATAACTTGGAATTCCTTAAGTCCGCCAGATGTCTCTCTCCGCGACAAGCTAGGTGGAGTTTGTTCTTGAACCAGTTTGATTTTATTATCTCATACCGCCCAGTTTCACGTAATGGGAAAGCCGATGCATTATCCCGAATCCACACGATGGACTCCGTGCCTGGGACCCCGTCTAAGACCATCTTGTCTGATGCCAATTTCATAGGAGTGCTCCAGGACCGGGATTTGTGAGATGAGATCAAGCAGGCCTATGATGGTGACGTATTTCTTGCTGCCCCACCTGACAATGTGAAACTTGTCTTTCAGAAATGTGTATGGCTTAGAGATCGATGTATTTATGTCCCTGAGGCTGTGAGACTTCGAATTCTCATATTGGTCCATGACTCCATATTGGCTGGTCATTGGGGGGTACAGAAGATGCAGGAATTTTTAAGTTGTTTTTTTCTGGTGGCCTACCTGCTTGAAAGATGTGAATGACTATGTCCGCTCTTGTGAGGTTTGTGCTCGGTACAAAGTTCCTCGTGTTCACCTACTGGCCTTCTTAAGCTGCTACCCATACCATCTCGCCCTTGGGGGTCTATTTCGATGGACTTCATTGTGGAGTTACCTACTTCTGGCGGTAAAAATACTATTTTGGTGGTAGTGGGCCGTTTAATGAAGGCTGCTCATTTTATTCCTTGTACCGGTCTTCCCTCAGCTACAGAGACAGTGGATCTGGTTATCCAGAATGTTTTCTAGCTGCATGGGGTACCAAATGAGATCATTTCTGACCGGGGAATACAATTTACCTCTAGGTTTTGGAAAAGATTTTGTTCTGTGCTCCACATTACTGTTTGCTTGAATTCTGCATATCATCCTCAGACCAACGGGCAGACCGAACGGACCAATCAAACCTTGGAGCAATACATAAAAAGAGCAAAAAAGTGGAGTGCACTAACCGGAGTTGAAGTGTCATATTTTTATTCAGACATGAAGTAATACAGCAGGGAGGGATGTGGATACAATGGGAAGACGGCCGTTTCATGCATACAGCACTTCAACGGGTCCAGACACTTCAACTCCGGTGAGTGCGCTCCACTTTTTTGCTCTTTTTATGTACTGTTGTGAATCTTTTCTTGGATGCAGCACCCGGGTTGAGTGGGGAAATGCCATTACGGCTAAAACAGCAAAGAAGGGTAGGAAGCATTAGGGTCTAACGAATTGCAGCGGTTTTTTTCTTGTTTGGTTTCAGAACCTTGGAGCAATATCTACGCTGTTACGTCAGTTATTTGCAGGATGATTGGCTGAAGCTACTTCCTTTAGCAGAATTTTCGTATAACAGCTCACACAGCAGTTCCATGAAGGTAACGCCTTTTTTTGCCAATCTGGGATATCATCCAAATATTTTGCCTAGGTCTCCGGTTGCTACTTTGGTACCGGCAGTTCAAGACAGAGTGGTAGTGTTGCAACGTAATCTTGAAGTTTTGAAAGATTCCCTGACTGCAGCACAGGAGCGTTACAAGAAGTCGTCCGATAGATTCCAGAAACCGGCACCTATGTATAAGGTAGGAGACTCAGTTTGTTGTCCACCAAGAATCTGAGATTGGGTGTTCCTTCACAGAAACTGGGACAGAAGTTCAGCGGTCCAATCAAGATCACCGGGATTGTGGGCTCTGCTGCTTTTCGGCTGAAGCTACCACAAACTCTAAAGGTACATCCAGTATTTCATGTTTCTTTATTAAAACCGGTTTCTCTTAACACATTTCAGGGACGTATCGTACCTCCTCCTCCACCAGTGTTGGTTGATGTCGAAGAACAATTTGTGGTACAGGACATTATTGATTCAAGACTCCATAGGAACCGGCTTCAGTATCTAGTTAGATGGCAGGGTTACTCTCCTGAAAATGATTCTTGGGAACCAGTAAGTAACATCAATGCTCCCCTGAAGGTTGCTCAATTTCATCATAGATACCCAGACAAGCCTGGTCCAGGACCATCCTGAGACCGTTTCTAGGGGGGAAATAATGTCAGTATTCCAGGTTTTCCAAGTCACCTTGTGAATGATCTTGCCCTTTGTTAAGATGGAGTTTGCTGTTTTTGTCTGCCCTACTTCCTGTTCGCTTGTTTAAAACCCGCCTCAGGTGTCAACTTCCTTGCAGGAATATTCTGTTCTGTTCCCCTTCAGCTCAGCTGCTTGTTCTACTGTGCTTCTACCTGTGGCTCTGGACATTCTCTGCCTATGTAAGCTACACTGTCTAAGTTATCTTTAGTCTGTTGACTTTGGAACTTAACCCTTGGTTCACTCCTCCTGGTAAGAACTCTGTTTCTGAACAGTGTTTTTGAACTATGTTGCTGGACTGTGTTTTGCTACTTAATCCTTCATTTACTCCCCCAGTGGGAGCTGCTGGAATCTACACCAGTATAATACTTTAATGTGAACTTGTTTCTGGACTTACCTGTGTTTTATGTCACAACTGAGATCAACTTGACAACTAGTTTCTGGACTTACCTGTGTTCATGCCACACCTGGGATTAACCTGTGGACTTGTTCTGGACTTCCCTGTGTTTACTACATACCTGGATTTGACTCTTTCTGCACCAACAGTGTTTTGGATCTGCACCACATCACCTGTCACACTCACCTTTTGATCACCTTGCCGAAGACTCTGCCTTAAGATCTCTGCCGATTTGCTGTATATGTTTCAAGGACTTGTTTCATTGCAGGTCACTGCGGGTTATCAGTATATTGTTTTGTGTGTTATTGTTGTGATACAAATACACTATTTGCAATAAAGAATCCGTCTCTGTCTGTTCATTGCCCCATGCTACCAGAATCCTTGATTTCCTACAATAGTATTACAGTCAGGCTCACCAAAATGGATATTCATTTTCAGTTAGCTACAGAAAGGTGATTATCTTCTACTTTAGTCCAGCTCCACTCAGTGTCCTGTCAACTTACCTGAACATAGGAATTTTCATTCACGCGGCCTAAGAGGACTCTGCTCTGATGTGACCTCTATCTGATTCCTACTGCATGTCCTCCGAGATCTAGGAAGGGGTGTGATTGATGGTAGCTGCCATCTTGGAATCCTGACAGGGAGCCACTGGTAAAGCAAACATTTTTGTTATATTATAGTGTTACAAATACCTCTCCGTGCTGTCACTAATTTGTCACGTACCCAGTCTCAGCACGTGACTTGGGGGTTGTGCCTGCAAGGGTAAATCTATCTCCCCTCTCTCAGTCCAGCATTCAACCTCTGTCCTATGCAGTAATGGGAGCATAAATCACACACCGACCCAGACCACACACCCGCTCATACACGCTGTCACCACTCACCGAATACACGGGCGATGAGTCCCGGAAATTACTAATACTGTCTACCACTCATACGGATCATACAGTTTAACCTTCGTCCGGCTGAGTAAGTACAATTGTAACTATTCCGTTTTAAAATTGCAATAACTTTTTTTTTTTGAAAAGCCGTAGAGGGCTGAAATTTCGTGACATCTCTGCAGTTTTGGTCCAGAATACATTGGCCAAATTTCAATAAAATATATATGAAGGTACAATTGTACCTCTGCAGCCTGTTAACGTAAAATTATGCAGCCTGACAAAGGTTAATGTTATGGATTCTATTAGAACATTCAAGGTTCAACTAGTTAAAGTTTTATGCTTTAATACAAAAAAGATTCAGTACTTGCAGTAAAGAAAAAAGTATAAAAATATAATAATAAAAATACATACAAATATGCAAAAGCAGTTATAAAATTGTCACGGTCAGCTGCAGCCGCAGATGCGGCCCAGCCCACAGACACCCCCAAGCTGACCAACCTCAGAAGGTGTGGGGCGCGCGTCCCTCGGGGATGCAATACAGACCCTTTAAACCACAGAGGGGGGCCCGGCCTACCTGAACTAGGGGAGGGCAGTGACCGGGGTCCTGTGGCAGCGGAGCATGTGGACAAGGAAAGAGACACGCAGTACTTGATTACACTGCACAACTTCAGGTATAGAGAAAGTAAAGTTTACTAAAGTAAAGTCACACAGTACATAAACAAAACATGACAATGTCAGGTTCCCGATTCCACACCTCAGAAGGGTACCACTCAGTGGACCCCAAGGCACCAATGGATCACCGAGGCACACATAGGTGGGACATCAGGACACAGGCAGGACATCAGGGTACACGAGGACATCAGGGCGCAGGCAAGACATCAGGATACAGATAGGACATCAGGACATCTTGACTCAGGAAAGACCTCAGGACATCAGGACACAGGCAGGGCATCAGGACACAGGAATACTGGACAGACATCTGGGGCACTAGCGTGGCAGCCCAGGTCATCAGCTGGGACACTGGCGTGGCAGCCCAGGTAATCAGGTTAAATCAGGACATCAGGGATATCGGATAGACATCTGGGACACTGACGTGGCAGCCCAGGTCATCAGTTACATCAGGATATCAGGACATCAGGGTCCATGAGGTCATCAAGGCACAGGCAGGACATCAGGGTACCAACAGGACATCAGGACATCTGGACCCAGGGTCACTGGCAGACATCAGACAGGAGTCGTTCGGTTCCGGACATCTGACACGACCTACAGGCCCCACCAGAGACATCAGGCTCCAAGCTCCAGACAGCGATCATCAGATTCCAGACTGCGGTCGTCAAGGAACTCAAGCATGATGGTGCAAACACCGCCATACTGGACATGAGCCAGACGGGGTTAACACCGCATGGCAGTCAGAGCACAGAGTAGTAGATGCTCAGCAGAAACACCAGTTTCAAGAAACTCAAAGTCACTGGGAGTGAGGCTCCAGATGCAGAGGGATTCCAGGAACATAATCACAGCAGACACAGTTCAGACAGGTTCAGGTACAGGATCAAGGATTCGGGCCTGGATATACTGCCTCCAGGACAGACACCAGAACAGGACAAAACAGGAATCAAGGCAAGGACTTTGGTACCAAAACATAGACAGGAGAGGTGCAGAAACACAAACAAGCAGAGGAGGTGTGGCCGCGCACACCCTAAGCACACACAGAAACCATTACAGCACAAACAGTGCAGGATCTGAGGCTCAGGGCACCTGACTGAAACCGCATGATCTGACCCACGTGGAAAGTCATGCATCAGCTGCAAATGACCTCACAACTTGCGGACAGCTTCACAGCAGTAACCAGGGACCGCACGTGAGGAAGGTATGCAGCAGGGCAAATACCTAAAAACCCATGTACGACTGTGCAGCAGAGGAGGGAACTGAGAAGGCTCCATCCAAGTAACAGCCAACAGTATCCCAGCTCAAATTAGGGGGAAAAGAGTAAAGGGTTAAAGCAAACATATGCATTGTCACATTGAAAACCAAATACAGACAGAACGGCGTGACAAAAATAAAGGGAGAAAACATACAGAAATCCTAACTTTGCAGTCTGCTTTCTGTTCCCTGTGGGTAGGATGAATATAAACTGGATCACATCAGCTTTCCAGGCTGCCCTCACATGTGATTATGATTCTATGTATACAGGCCTAATTTATAGCTTTACTCTGGAGGTCAGATTTCTAGACCAGCCCCTCACGTTAATATCATAATTGCTTGTTTTTGATTGGACCGCTGCCGCTCCCCAATGAATATATTATTTGCTCTGAGATTCCCTGTGTAAAAGTTCTCACCGATAGATGGTGTCAGGCTGTAATTGACACCTCTCTTCAAAGAGCTAGGAGGTGTCAAATGTTTCAATTTTTCTTGGTTCTCAGCATGACCCCCTGGCGAGAGTGGAGACAGTAGTCTGCCTTCTCAAGATATGTATGCTGTGACCTTTCAGAGGCCTGCAGTTTCAGGACAGATGTTCAACTACTGCTAGTTACACATATAACCCTAGACATATGTCACTACACACATATAGATATATACATATTTCATCACATATAGTATTTAGAAAAAATGCTTAACATTTAAATGTGTATTATACATTATATTTATTTTAGTACATTTCTTGGAAAAAGCCATAAAGAAGCATGTGCCTCTTAATGAATCAGGAGCCTTGCCCTCCATGTTAGGGATAGCGGAATGCACCGAGTAATAGGTAGTTAGATACAAGGTGCGTTTGCAGCCCGGGATCCACCATGCAGAGATATCTGCTGCTAAGTAAAGGCGGTTGGACTCTGAGCTCACACGTGGGTTAAGCTTCAACCCGTGTGAACTGGTAGCGAACTCTGTTGCCTCACAGAGTCACGCTGTACACAAAACTAATGCCCTAACTAGGCTAATTGCCCCCACTGACGCTAGCTGCCTGCCTGAGTGTACAGTCCCAATGCTAACAGCTTCACACCACATAGAACTGGGTGGTATAGTATCCACTGGCATAAGCCAAAACACATTTGATTCTAGCGAATGGCCGTGTGGCCATACGAGCCTTAAATAGCTGCAGCACGTACAGGACCCTTCAAAGAAGGACCAATGGAATTGCTGCAGTACCTGAACATGTGACCCTAGATCTCCACTGAGAGATCTTGCCCTGGGCATGCTCAGTGTGCAAAGCAGAACTTAGTCCTAGCACCTGCAGGACCTTCCGTGAGAAGGACCAATGGAAGTTGCTGCAGTACCTGAGCATGTGAACCTAGATCTCCATTGAGAGATCTTGCCCTGGGCATGGTCAGGGTGTGCAAAGCAGGACTTAGACCCAGAAAAGCCTGCTCGCCGCAGATCAGTGCAGGGTACAATAGCAGAGCCTGGAGAGGCAGTAGTAACCCTTTGCACAGCATCAGTCTCAGTGAGACGCTGGGAGCGACGTCTCCGCTGAGCAGGCTGCACTGCGGCTGATGCAGAATGGGAGACCGCAGCAGACACGGATTGAGATTCCCCCTGTGCAGCAGAGGAAACTCGACTCCTAACATTACCCCCCCTCCTAGGGACCCCCTCCTTGAGCCTCGCTATGCTCAAAAGCTGCAATGAGCAGCAGAGCCTGAATGTGCTCCACAGGCTCCCAGGTTCTATCCTCTCAACCGTGGCCCTTCCAGTCCACCAGATAAAGTTTCTTGCCACGTACCACCTTGCACCTCACGATAGCATTCACATCAAACTCATCCGTGGATGAACCCGATGTCCCGGCAGATGACTCAGAAAACCAGGACAAATGAACGGGCTTTAAGAGGGAAACGTGAAAAGTATCTGTGATACCAAGGCGTGGAGGAATAGCCAAACGGTAGACCACAGGGTTGACCTGTTCCAGAACCTTGAACGGGCCAATGTAGCGAGGCGCAAACTTAGTGGACTCAACTCGCAGCCTGATGTTATGGGCGGAGAGCCACACTAAGTCGCCAGGAGCAAAGGTCGGAGCGGGGCGCCGATGTGTATCAGCCAAAACCCTCATTCTCTCCTTGGAGACCCGGATGGCATCCTGTGTGTGGTCCCAGATGTCACGTGCCTCCACCGCCCAGTCTGCCACCCTAGAATCGGTGGATGACACGGGCATGGGCACAGGGACACGCGGATGTTGGCCGTAATTAAGGAGAAAAGGAGTCTGACCAGTGGAATCGGCTACGGCGTTGTTCAATGCAAATTCCGCCCAAGGTAGCAAAGATGCCCGGTCATCCTACCTAGCAGAGACAAAATGTCACAAGTATGTCAACAGAGTCTGGTTGGTTCTCTCTACCAACCCATTCGTCTCGGGATGATATGCAGAGGAGAGATTCAGCTCTATGCTGAGTAAACGGCAGAGCTCTCTCCAAAACCGAGACGCAAACTGGGGACCCCGGTCGCTGACAATTTTATCAGGCATTTCATGTAAGCGGAAAATATGTTTCATGAACAACGCCGCCAAGGCCCGTGCAGAGGGTAACCGTGGAAGCGGCACCAAATGCACCATCTTGGAAAAATGATCGGTGACTACCCAGATAATGGTGCAGCTACGAGACTTGGGTAAGCCCACCACGAAGTCCGTCCCGACCATCTCTCAGGGCCTGTCTGCCACCGGCATGGGGTAAAGTAACCCAGCAGGCCGTTGTCGCAAAGACCGATTCTGGGCGCAGGAGACACACGCCCGAATATAGTCCCCGATGTGACGAGCCATATGAGGTCACCAGTACGTCCTCGCCAAAAGCTCAGATGTCCTCTTGGTCCCAAAATGTCCACCCACTCTGGACGAGTGAGCCCAAGAGAGAACCACCGGTCGCAAATTCGCTGGTACGAAAGTCTTGCCCGGGGGAACGGACTCTAGTGAAACCAGAGCCACAGTTCTCAGGCTCTCAGGAGGGACAATAAGCCGGGGCTCCTCCTCCTCTTCCTCCTCAGATGACACTACGGAGCGGGAGAGAGCATCGGCACGAATGTTCTTCTCCCCAGAGAGAAAATGGAGAGTAAAATGGAACCTGGAGAAGAACAGGGACCATCTAGCCTGGCGAGAATTCAGCCTCTGGGCCGTCTGAATATATACCAAGTTCTTGTGGTCAGTGAACACTTGGAAGGGAAAGCGAGCTTCCTCCATGAGGTGTCTCCTCTCTGAAAAAGCCAACTTCATGGCTAGCAACTCCCTGTCCCCGATGGAATAATTCCTCTCTGCTGGTGTGAAGGTCTTGGAGAAGAAGAAGCAAGGATGCTTCCGACCTTGAGCATCATTTTGGAAAAGGACTGCTCCAGCACCAATGGATGAGGCATCCACCTCCATGACAAATGGCTTATCTACATCGGGGCGATGTAGGATGGGAGCGCTAGCGAAGTGTGACTTAATCGAGAGTAGGACCTTGGAGACTTCCTCTGACCACAACTTGGGATTTGCTCCCTTCTTGGTGAGGGCAACCAAGGGAGCTACCAATGTTGAGAAGTGTGGGATGAACTGACGATAGTAGTTAATGAACCCCATAAAACGCTGCACCGCTTTAAGTGAATGGGGTTCCTGCCAGTCCATTACAGCCTGTAGCTTGGCAGGATCCATAGCCAAACCCTGGGCAGAGATGATATAACCAAGGAAAGGCAAGGACTCCTGCTCAAACACACACTTCTCCAACTTGGCGTAGTGAGAGTTTGCCCGTAAGAGGTCGAAGACTTTGCAAACATCTCTCCGATGGGAGTCAATATTTGGAGAGTAGATGAGAATATCATGCAGATAGACTACGACCGAGGTGGTGAGCATATCCCAGAAAATGTCGTTCACAAAGTCTTGGAAAATGGCTGGATCATTACAGAGCCCGAAGGGCATCACCAGATATTCATAGTGCCCATCTCTGGTGTTAAAAGCCGTCTTCCATTTGTCCCCCTCACGGATGCGAATCAGGTTGTAAGCACCCCGCAGATCTAATTTTGTAAATACCCTTGCTCCCCGTAGCCTATCAAAAAGCTCAGATATCAGGGGTAATGGGTACTTGTTCTTAACGGTGATGGCGTTAAGACCCCTGTAGTCTATGCATGGACTTAAGTCTCCAGTCTTCTTCTGTACAAAGAAGAACCCAGCCCCTGCAGGTGACCCTGACTTCCTAATGAATCCTCTTGCGAGATTCTCTTGGATGTACTGAGACATTGCCTCCATCTCCGGGAGAGACAATGCATAGACTCGACCCCGGGGAGGCTCAGCACCAGGCAAGAGGTCAATAGGACAGTCATAGGGGCGGTGAGGCGGAAGGGTCTCAGCAGCCCTTTTGGAGAACACGTCTGCATAGGGCCAATAGTGCTTGGGGAGAGAGGAAAGATCTGCGGGTACCTGTGTTGTAGCAACCTGAATGCACTCCCTCTGACATCTACCCTCGCAGGATTTACTGCATCCCAAAATTCTCCCAGAGGACCACTCTATATGAAGAGAATGATAACGTAGCCATGGTATCCCCAACAGGACCTCATCAATTCCCTCAGGAATGACTAATAGGGAGATAATCTCCTGATGTGATGAAGACACAGAAAGCGTAATAGGAATGGTTTGGTGGGTAATCTGTGAGGGTAGTGTCGACTCATTTACCACTCGAACGGTTACTGGCTTGGTGAGCATCACCAGGGGTATTGCATGATGCTGGGCAAAAGCAGATGACATAAAATTACCCTCCGCCCCAGAGTCCACGCATAGCTCTACCATAAGAGTGGATGGGCCGATGGCAATTGTCCCCTTGAAGGACAACTTTGAGGCAAACGTCGCCGTGTCTAGTGTACCTCCTCCAACTGCCACTAGATGCTGACGTTTCCCCGACCGCTGAGGACACTTGGAGGCAAGATGTCCTGACTGCCGGCAAACATGACAGACCTTATGCGCACGAGTGGACTGGGACTTGGATCCCGCTCGTGTCACCTCTATGGCCTCATGTGACTTGGACGCCTGGACTGGGGATTCCAAAGGTCTGGCGAAGGTGGGAGCCAGACGAAACCTCTGCCTACACTGGGCTCGCTCCAACCTTCGCTCGTGAAAACGAAGGTCTATGCGAGTTGATACAACTATGAGCTTCTCCAGTGTGGCGGGAATCTCCCTAGTAGCCAAAGCGTCCTTCACAAGGTCAGCCAGCCCCCTCCAAAATACGGGAATGAGGGATTTATCTGGCCATTCCAACTCAGACGCTAAAGTCCAGAAGTGAACAGCAAAATGACTGACCATTGTTGAACCCTGAGTCAAAGCCAGCAGTTGGAGCGCTGTATCATGGGTGACTTGAGGTCCTAAAAAGACCTGTTTCAGAATGTCCAGAAACCGAGGAACACTCCGCACCACATGATCGTTGCGCTCCCACAGCGGCGTAGCCCACTCCAATCCAACGCTCTGTCTGACAAGAGAGAGATTATGAATCCCACCTTTGCCCGCTCAGTGGGAAAACATGCAGCCAGAAGCTCGAGGTGTACACCACACTGGCTCACGAAACCCCTACAAGACTTACTGTCCCCTGATTATCTCTCAGGAAAAGGGAGGTGAGATAGGGTCGGAACAGAGGTGGCAGTAGGTAAGGCTGCTGCAGCCACGCTAGCAGCCTGAACAGCTATTGCGGTAACATCCACCGCCGAGGTTGCACACTCAAGAGACGCCAACTGGCCCTCCAGCAGCTGGATGTATCCCTGCAATCGCTGTTCAGCCACCATTACTAGCCAGATCCTGGTGCTAGTATACTGTTAGGGTTAGCGGAGCGCACCGAGTAATAGGTAGTTAGCTACAAGGTGCGTTTGCAGCCCGGGATCCACCGTACAGAGATATCTGCTGCTAAGTAAAGGCGGATGGACTCTGAGCTCACACGTGGGTTAAGCTTCACTCCGTGTGAACTGGTAGCAAACTCTGTTGCCTCACAGAGTCACGCTGTACACAAAACTAATGCCCTAACTAGGCTAATTGCCCCCACTGACGCTAGCTGCCTGCCTGAGTGTACAGTCCCAATGCTAACAGCTTCACACAACATAAAACTGAGTGGTATAGTATCCACTGGCATAAGCCAAAACACATTTGATACTAGCGCATGGCCGTGTGGCCATGCGAGCCATAAATAGCTGCAGCACATACAGGACCCTTCAAAGAAGGACCAATGGAATTGCTGCAGTACCTGAACATGTGACCCTAGATCTCCACTGAGAGATCTTGCCCTGGGCATGCTCAGTGTGCAAAGCAGAACTTAGTCCTAGCACCTGCAGGACCTTCCGTGATAAGGACCAATGGAAGTCGCTGCAGTACCTGAGCATGTGACCCTAGATCTCCACTGAGAGATCTTGCCCTGGGCATGCTCAGTGTGTGCAAAGCAGGACTTAGACCCAGAAAAGCCTGCTCACCGCAGATCAGTGCAGGGTACAATAGCAGAGCCTGGAGAGGCAGTAGTAACCCTTTGCACAGTATCAGTCTCAGTGAGACGCTGGGAGCAACATCTCTGCTGAGCAGAGCCCACTGCAGCCGATGCAGAATGGGAGACCGCAGCAGACACGGATCGAGATTCCCCCTGTGCAGCAGAGGAAACTCCACTCCACACCATAATCAAGGCAGCTCTTGATGAATGGGGGCCATAGTGTCTAGAAAGGCACCCCAAATGGCCATGTTTGGTGACCAAGTACTATGGAGCTTTAGAGAAATATTTTCCTTTATAAATAATGTTTCAAAGTAAGACTATCTTCATAATCTTCATGTCTCTGCCTGATACTAAAAGTAAATAGAGTTATTGTGCAGCCCTATAGATACTTTTGCTAGCCATATTCTATCTCTTGTATAAAGCCATAATACATTTGTGTGCATAAGTCCCAATAACACATTATCACAACAGTTGTAAAGTTTAGATTTCCATTTCCAGAACAAGGATTCCATTTTTCACAGATTCTGTTCTGTTTTTTCTTTGCCTCAGACAAAGTCATTACAAGAACATAACAAATGGAATTGGTACAGGTCCGTCCCCATTGTTCCTATACAGGTTTCATTCAGCTTGAAGATAGGTAAAGTCTCAATCTGATTATCGATCTCTCAGCTAAATAAATTGAGGTCAGTGGTGTCTGTCCATAAAGATCAATGTATCAATCAGTGAATATAGCTAAAAGGGAAAGGATCAGGTTTTGCCTCTAGAGCTCTTACTATATGAAGTAGCACGATTTTGAGCGGAAACAGAACAGTACATTTAATTGTGAATTAATCTGAAATAAGCAAAAAAAATAGACATTTGAAATAATTAATTCAAATATTTTCAACATTTCAAAGAATACCGTAATAGGTATTTCTAAATATTTCTGGAAAAAAAACCACTAAACATTGGAAACATGGAAATGCCGAAATTAAAGTGTGCATTCAAAAATAAAACTGTAATGCTTACTGGAAATAGATGACTGGATTATGATGAAAAGTAACACCACACAGTAAATAACACAAGGACCAGAATTTATAGTAAGCTCACCTTCCCACTCCCTGCACAATGACATTTGCCCAGATAGGTCATATCCAGAAAATACTTGTGTACAAGCCAAAATGGTCAAAGCCAGTGCTTTGCTGCTTATGTCCACGAAGCTTCTGAAAAGAACAGGAAATACAAATGTAATATTAGGCCTAGATTGAGTTTAAAAAAAAATATATATAATAGTGATATGGAGGCTTAAAACAGCATTATCAAAACTTAAAAAAAAACAAAAAACATTAAACCTGATTTTTACAATGGGTCATTTTCTGATGACCAACTCAATCATATGAAGGTGGCATGTTATAGAGCGAGACAAATTTAACAAGTTAATATTATAGTTTTGTTTAAGAAAAGTAGATTATAACCCATATTGTATTAAAATAAAATTCCTGATTTCTCTACCTTATGAGTCTTGTAGGAAGGGGGGTTAACTGCAATAGAGCTGTGGTTACGGCGAAAATTTACACCAATTTGCTTAGGTCCTCCTGCAGAATAACACAGTAAGGGCTTACTCAAACATCCCTGGTACCTGATATGGATCGGGGCAGACACACAGCCGATGCAGCTGGTGAAGCTGCACCGGGACCCAGAGATGGAAGGGGGTCCTTGAAGGGCAGTGATAACGATGCCATTCTGGCCTGTTGCTCAGAGCCTGAGGTTCGGGGGGCCCATTGCCAGATTGCCCTTATCGTGTACGGTGTGCCGGGCAGGGAGCGATCCTACAGCTTTGCTGACTGCTGGAGAAAATGGCAGCGAAGCTGCAGGATCCACAATGATGGGATATATAAGAGGACATTAAGGCATGTGTGGGAGAGAGAACAGTAAGGGGGTGGGTTTGAGGAAAATGATGGAATGTAGGGGAGAGGACAATGATGGGGATGGCAAAGAAGACAGTAATGGAATGTAGGGGAGGACAATGATGGAACGAGCAACACATGCTTGAAACAAAGTTGATTACCCACATTTTTGGAAAGGTGCCAACAATTTTTTCAGCACATTTTGGCGATTTTGTGGCAAATTATATCCAATTTGCCTTTTTTGCCTCTGTTTTTCTGTGTTGTTCCAATACATCCAAAAGAAAAACAAAACATGTGTATAACAAAATATGTGTAATTGCAATAATTTTCTGCAAGAAATACTTCATTTTCTGGAACAATATAAAGGGTGCCAACACTTTTGGCCATGACTGTATATCTGGAGCTTTGCAGCATAAAAGGAGAGGGACCCAGACACATTTTTTGAACTGGGGCCTCAAGCTCTCAGTGTCCGCCCTTCGTTCGGATGCACCCTAAAAGTGAATGATGTAGGCTGTGCTCAAGATGCTTTGCAAGAAAATTGGATGATGTGTGGTAAACTACACTGGAGATGAATGGTAACAAGGTTAAAAGAGACTCAAGTAGTCTTCACTATTAAGGGACTTCCACAATTCCCACTATTTGCAGCTTACTCTACTTTTCCTCACTGCAATAGAGACAGAAGCATTTCCACCTCTTCAACTAACCTCAGTAATTACTAATTTTTTTAGAGGTGACATAACTGTAATGTTGGTTCTACTATAGGATCAGTATCAAGATAAGCGTGTGCACAGCTCAATGCAGTGGTGCCAAGGTAGGTTCCCAAACCTTAGTGATATGTATAGCAAAACCTGGCACTCAACTTTAACTTATGCAAGCGGTTTTTATTCCAAATGATAAAGCAGTAACAGCTAAATGTTTCGGTCATAAACATTGACATTCATCTGTTGCGTACTGTGAGTGGTAAATATTAACGTCCAATGGGTAGACTGGAATATATGCTATTGATATCCCTTTTCGTAGAAAGCATGAGTTTAAAGACTGTAAACTGAGTGCAGCCCTGTAGTAATGCCGCAGACGCGGACTCCACCGTGCCGGGTCTCTCTGACCTTTCCCGGCGCCTGCGCACTGCAGTACTTTGCTGTGCCCTCAAAGGACAGACAAAGTGTGCCTGCGCCAGAGCCGTGGCAGGAAGACAAGAAGAGGACGTCATCGTATGAAGATAGGAGGCCCCGGACCCTGACCGCGACGCCCATCGGGTGAGTATAATATAACCTGTTTTTCTTCTCTTTCAGGATACATCGGGGGCTTATCTACAGCATTACAGAAAGCCATAGAGAAGCCCCTGATGCCGGTGGGCTTAGCTCATAAACGATTTTTGGGGTGACAGATTCACTTTAAACAAGGATAATTTTTTATTTTGAAGATATGAAATCTGGGAATTTCAGCAAGTGATGATGAGACCAGTATAATTACTCTATAACTCACATATTGAATTTTTTTGCTTTTGCTCAGAAAACATGTTTGCGATATGAATCTATGAGCACAAATCTATATTGTGTTTACTGTGAGATTCCAGAACCGAGGGAATTGAACACATGTCTGTTATATTAAAAACCACAGTTTAATATACAGTGCCTAGAAGATACGAACAACACTGACGTGAAAATGCTCTCTCTTTGACACGTGATATTTCTGACACTATGGATCAATGATCTTCTGTCACACAGTTACTTTCTAGGGTGTTGAGTTGGTCATATTTTTCTGAGCTTTTATATTTCTGTTTGTTTCTTACACCCTTTCCTTTCCACGTTTTATCTGGAAGTGAACACATTTATCAAGAAAGGTACAAAATGAAGAAATATGATATTTCCTCCTAGAGTTACAAGTACCATTAGAGATTCAGGTAAAGCTTAACACTATAAGGACCATGGATTTCTTTTGTATTTTAGTTTTTCCTTGCCTTTTTCCAAAAGTCATTTTGAAGTTCCAAGAATTGCACCATTAATTGTGCCATGCCAGTACTGTAAAATAAAAAAAATCCAAGCGGGATGAAATTGTGAAAAAAACATGGTTCCACCATTGTTTTGAGGCTTTTTTTTTTAAATGTTATATCGTGCAGTACCTGGAAACTTAATAGTCCATGTAAATGAAATTGCAAGGATACAAAATGTGCATTGGTTTTTTCTTCATAAGTGGTGGAAAAAAATTCAGTATTTTGTAAAAAAATTAAAAATGAAGCTTTTTGAGGGTTTATTTTTTATTTTTTTGCATGATGAGCCATTAATTTTATTGCTGTTTATTTGAGGTACATATGATGTTTTGATTGCTAATTATTGTATTCTTTTAGAGGGTAAGGTAACCATAAAAACAAAATTCTGGCATTTTGATTTTCTTCTATTTACAGTGTTTACCAAACAGGGTGATTAATTCTATATATTGTTAGATCAGAGTACTTTTTTTTCTTTATTTTTGACTAAAGAAAAAATGGGGTGACTGAATTTTTATATTTTCACAATTTTTTAAAACCTTTTACAATATTTTTTAGTTCCCTTAGGGGACCTGTGATGATTGAATCACTTGCAGTAAATATTGCAATCCCATAGCGTCTATAATATAATGATGGATGCATCCAGAGGTAATAGGGAGGACGACAAGGTTGGAGAAGGAGTTTGGTGCCGGAGATCGAGGAATGCGTAGACGCTGACCGCATACTGCAATCTCCAGTGCCATGAGGACATACCGCGATCTTGGGCAAGGCTGGAGAAGGAGTGTAGTGCTGGAGTCAGCGCTGGCGCATAGCGCAAACTCTGTCGGCATTTTATTGAAGACAAACTTGCACACAGTGTCTTAAACAAAATAGTGCCGGCAGTATGGTATGCACAAACGCTGACTCTGGGGCCATTTTATTTAAATATTTAACATTGAGAACGCTTTGCAGGGGATCAGGGGAAAGATGAGTAGGAGTGTTTTTTTTGTATGCATGGAACAATAGCAGCGCAGGCAGGATGGCGAGATTATAACAGGATAATGGACCAGGATGGGGGAGCATATTCTAGGATGTGAGAGCACATACCAAGGTGGGGGAGCATATATCCAGATTGGGGACAAGGATGGGCCACTGTAACTGCGCCCCCAACCCTGACTGATAGACGGCTTCAATGTAGAGCCAGTGTCAGTGTTACAGCTACCGCTCTGTACACTCTTAGCGGTGACCAAACTGGCATCACCCCTGCTCCCATGAATGAAACCAAATGCTGGAGGGGAGAACAAAGTTAATTCCCCCCCTCGCTGCATTCAGCTGTGTGCACTTGGCGGAAAGAATAATACCGCCATTAACCTGCAAATTAACTGCATATCTGCAGGTTAATAGCGCTTTTTCGCTATCCTGGTCCATTTTTTTAAGACACTGTGTCTACGAATTTGTGCATACAGGGTCTTCAATAAAATGGCGCCGGATAGCAAGGTATGCGCACATACTGACTCCGGCGCATTCGCAGACCCAATGTCTTTAAAACAAAATGGTGCCGCAAATGTACCAATAAAAATGATTGCCACCCTGGTGTAGAATGGGTTCAATAGCTAGTTGTATTATACAGTAAAGGCAATGGCCTATATAAAATGCATTAGTAATATTGCAATATAACAGACAAATACTACTAGGGTATAACAACATATTATCAGCACACACCATAGTGATAAAACTGCCATACAAATCAGTGAAGAAAAACCGCTGTGCTAGGACTGATATTACCACCATTCCATCTAATGGTATATCATACCACAATATAATGATAATATCAGTTTTAAACCAATGTTCTGCAGAAATACTGTACAGTATGTGTTTATAGGTTCTCACAATGGTGTGTTTGTGATTATAGTAATTTTCATTTTTATGAGGTCTAGACAGCATGACCTCTTCTTCCATCCATAACACATATCTGCAAAATGTAACACACATGCATCTTTAGCTTACTACTTTACCAACACCCACCTCATATCCCCCATCTCTACACAAATGATTAGTGTTATAATCAGTATCATAGACTGCAATAATGGCTATTATGTGCTCTGTATAAAAATAATACTTCCCAGTGCCTGTACTATGCTGATGCAGAGTAATAATGTTCCCTCTATACTTCCTCTTAGTAATAATGGTCCTCTTTGCCTCTTTACCATTATACAGCACCTTATAGAAATAATGTCCCCCATGTCTCTTTATAATAATAATTCTCCATGTGCAACCTTAAAATAATAAATACTCTGTGTCTCCTTTAATAATAATCCCCCTTGACCTGATAAAATTATGATGCTTGTGGTAGATCAGCTCACTTAACGGTACATAGAGGTAGAAAATGGGAACATTGTCTCTTTAAATCTTCTGTTGTTTTATTATACAGACGGCATAAACCAATAAGAAGTGAAGAATAAGCACAGCCCTTCGGGCAAAACAGGAAAAAAAAGCCAAAATGGTGCATCACAGTCCATATAGCTGCCGGGATCTGCCCTCTCTTGAGCAGCAGTAGCAACAGCATTAACAGAAGCTGCGACAAAGGTGTCATTGACTGCAATAATGCAAGAGCAATAGAAACTATTGGAGGAAAATAGCACAATAGGGTTTTATCTGAAATTAAGCAGTCAATGCAAGGTAAAAGCACTCACCAGATGTAGCTTAAGACAAGCATTGGAGAGATTCGCTGCTGCAGGTCCACGGACCCACGAGGGACCGGCCGCTGAGAAAACAATGTAGAATGTGGTCAAATTCTGAGCTACTGAATCATGTAGTCCAAAGGTATTATTAAAAGTGGTCTTTATTTAACGTGTTTCTAAGTTTCAAAGAACTCCTTCATCAGGAAATACCACATAAGAATTGTATGTAATATGTGGTATTTCCTGATGAAGGAGTTCTTTGAAACTCAGAAACGCCTTGAATAAAGTCCACTTTTAATAATACATTTGGACTACATTATTCAGCAGCGGAGAATTTGACCACATTCTCCTACATTGTAAGATCAATAGAGCACACTAAAAACTACATAATCGCCTAGACTGCCCTCTCTACAACAGGGGTACGAACGTCATTGGAGATCCATGACTTGTTTGTCTTGATGAAAGTTAGGCAGTCTTCATTTTCAGGGGAAATCTGGATGCACTTATCCATCAGGAAACCACCAGCAGCACTGAAGATACGTTCTGAGACAATGCTGCCTGCCAGGCATGACAAAACCTCCAAGGCGTGACAGGTGAGCTTAGGCCACTCTTCCATTTTCAAAGACCAAACTGCAAAAGGGTCCAAACACCTCTGGATGGCATTGATATTGAGCTAGAGTCATTCCTACACCATTAACATCAGTCATTCATAACATATCAGACTTGTACTCTGTTCAGCTGGTACACAGGCCGGTATAAAAAAAATGAGTGAAACGACTTGGAAAAATTGCTTCTGCCACTTACACTGCTGTTGTTGCTAATGTTTTAGTGTTAATAACTCGACATTCCCAGTTTTGGAAGTCTATAACTGCAACTCACGACTGCTGTCAGACTGCTGTCTTGGGCAAAGCCACTCTTAAGATTTTGTGTAAGCGAGTTTTGATACTCCAGAATGTTCGCGTTCTTTAACATCGGTGGAAGCATCTGGAAAAATGTACTCTTGAACTGTGGATCTAACAGAGTGGCAACCCAGTAGTCAACACTATTTCTAATCCTAACAATCTGGGCATCATGTTACAGATAGTGCAGCAAGAAGGCACTCATGTGTCAAGCCCATATGAGGTACAAGCCCATGGTGTGTTGGTGGTGGTGTAACACTCAAGCTTGCTTCCTATTTCCCCTCTTGTCAACCACAGACAACAGAGAGAGGATCATTATCCACTTCATCTCCTGACTCTTGTGTGCCTATCACCTGTTCCACCTTGTCCTCCTCAATTTGTCCCTCAGCTCCCGCACCATCACTTACAGTTTGATTGGTACAATGAGCCCCTTTGATTGCTGTAATCCACCCTTCCATGGTACCAACCTGTGCGACGATAGCCCAGAACTAAGAAATATTTTTATCCCTTCCGTATCCTACTCTGCTTCCTCCACTTCCCCTGGGACCACCACCTCCTCACTCAGGCTATTTAAAGTGTTGTCAGTGCTAACTATTTTAGAACCTATTTTGAAACTGTGCAGAGGAGTGCAAAAATCTTCCTTCACTGCCCCCTCCGCAAGCGTGATTTGCTCCTCTTCCTACTGCATTTGCCCGGGCTATGCAAAATGACATACTGCACCTAAGTTTGCTGCTGCTGCCACAGTGACTGCAACATGTGCAGAGTGGAATTCCACCGTCTCGGCACAACAAATATCAACTGGTTAACCAGAAGGCCGAAAGACCTCTGCAGTGATGCAAGTTGATGACCTGCAGGGTGTGAATGGCAAAACTGAACACACAGCAACCGTGCTTTCTGCAACAGTGCAGAATTTTTGCCTCTAGTCTTTTTTTATGAAGTTGTCAGATAAGGTGAGTTGGGTCTTCCTTTTCAGCCTCAAAAAGATGCAGGCTAGGGAACATCACTCTGTGTCTGTGCGGCAAGCCACAACGTAACCTCCTTGTCTTCCTCCTCTGCTTAGCTACTCATCTGCATGCCTCTGAGTTCACAACAAGTGTGATCTATAGCCTCATCGTCATCCTCTTTGTTCTCCCATTCCTTGTCCTGAGAGTCACCCTCCTCCTTTTCCTGACCTGATTGCACAGTACAGTCTACGTGCGCCTCAGGTATCTAACCCTCACCATGATCACCTCCATCCCAGGGGGTTAATTTCTGGTGACAAGGGTCTGGATTCTGCTTTACCCTACTTCATCCAGCTCTGGATCCAAGTGAAAAAAATTTTGGGCATCAGTGCAGAAGCTTTATTCTTCTCAAGTCTGTGAATCTTTGGAGCAAACCTCTGATGCCCATGGAATAGAATGTGTGAACAGCTCTGCAGACTCACCTATCTGGGATTCCCCACAGACAATTGGGTGGTTGGAAAGTTGTGATGCGCGGGGGAAACAAAAGTAATTGGGGTCCCACCTTTGAGGACTGTACTGTGTGTGAAGTTAAGGTAGAGGAAGAGGAGGAGAGGCTACTTGCTGCAGCGCTTGCCATTCACTTGAGTACATACTCTTTCTTGCCCTCACTTACACGGCGTACATGAGGGCATTCCTTAAGCTTGCTGCCTAGGACTTAGATCTCTTCTTCAAAACATATATCCATGTCCTTTCCACTTCCTATCAGCTACAAATGAAAAATATTTCCCAGATCCATACATTCCTCATGAATCTGCAAAAACCCTAGTCCATGCACTTATCATCTTCCCCGTAGACTCTTGCTTTGTGTCCTCGTTTCTAACAGTCTATTTATCTACCTATCCCTCTGCTTTTCCCTGGCCTCACCTCTCTGTTAATCCCTTCACTAGCTCCCCCATTCCCAGAGACTTCAGCTCAAAACACTAACCATAGTATACAAAGCCATGCACAACCTGTCTCCCCCATACATCTATGACCTAGTCTCCTGGTGCTTACCTGCACGCAACGTCTGATCCTCACAAGATCTCCTTCTCTACTCCCCTCCTCTTCCCACAATCGCATAGTAGATTTCTCCTGTGCATCCCCTCTACTCTTGAACTCTCTACCCCAACATACCAAACTCTCATCAACCATGGGAACTTTTAAAAGTAGCATGAAGAACTACCTCTTCCATCATAGTCCTGAACAAGCAGCTCTATTCTCACCTATTGTATCCTCGTCCATCCCTTGCAGACTGTGAACCCTCTCGGTAGGGTCCTCTCTCCTCCAGTACCAGTCAGTGACTTGTATTGTTTAATATTATTGTACTTGTTTTTATTACGTATACCCTTTTCACATGTAAAGTGCCATGAAGTAAATAGCCCTATATCAATAAATAATAATAATACCACTGTGTGGCTGCCAAAGAAAGAGAGTCAAGTATCATGTCCAGCAAAATGCTGTGCAATTATACTATTTATGCTTTGGGGAAATTTATTCCACTTTAAGGCTGACATCACACTAGCAATATTTGGTCAGTATTTTACATCGGCATGTATAATATGCACCACTTCTGCATTTATCACCCACTCTGTTATGAATAGGTAATTGAGAACCACAATGGACCTTGAAGTTCAGAGCACACAAAGTGACCTGACAATAAGCAAAAAACATAGGACGAGCTCTGAGACGTGGGAACTCTGCTGACCGCAATCCCTAATCCTATCACACCACGCTAGAGGTAGATGTGGATTGCGCCTAACGCTCCCTATGCAACTCGGCACAGCCTGAGAAACTAGCTAGGCCTGAAGATAGAAAAATAAGCCTACCTTGCCTCAGAGAAATTCCCCAAAGGAAAAGGCAGCCCCCCACATATAATGACTGTGAGTTAAGATGAAAGTACAAACACAGAGATGAAATAGATATAGCAAAGCGAGGCCCGACTTACTGAATAGACCGAGGATAGGAAAGATAGCTTTGCGGTCAACACAAAAACCTACAAACAACCACGCAGAGGGGCAAAAAGACCCTCCGCACCAACTAACGGTACGGAGGTGCTCCCTCTGCGTCTCAGAGCTTCCAGCAAGCAAAAAAAACAAATTAAAGCAAGCTGGACAGAAAATATAGCAACAAAAGTAACACAAGCAGAACTTAGCTTATGCTGAGCAGACAAGCCACAGGAACGATCCAGGAGGAAGCAAGACCAATACTAGAACATAGACTGGAGGCCAGGATCAAAGCACTAGGTGGAGTTAAATAGAGCAGCACCTAACGACTTAACCTCATCACCTGAGGAAGGAAACTCAGAAGCCGCAGTACCACTTGTGACCACAGGAGGGAGCTTGATCACAGAATTCACAACAGTCCCCCCCCCTTGAGGAGGGGTCACCGAACCCTCACCAGAGCCCCCAGGCCGACCAGGATGAGCCATATGAAAGGCACGAACAAGATCGGCAGCATGGACATCAGAGGCAAAGACCCAGGAATCATCTTCCTGACCATAACCCTTCCACTTAACCAGATACTGGAGTTTCCGTCTCGAAACACGAGAATCCAAAATCTTCTCCACTATATACTCCAACTCCCCCTCCACCAAAATCGGGGCAGGAGGATCAACAGATGGAACCATAGGTGCCACGTATCTCCGCAACAATGACCTATGGAATACGTTATGGATGGAAAAAGAATCTGGAACGGTCAAACGAAAAGACACAGGATTAAGAACCTCAGAAATCCTATACGGACCAATGAAACGAGGCTTAAACTTAGGAGAGGAAACCTTCATAGGAATATAACGAGATGACAACCAAACCAAATCCCCAACACGAAGTCGGGGACCCACACAGCGTCTGCGATTAGCGAAACGTTGAGCCTTCTCCTGGGACAAGGTCAAATTGTCCACTACATGAGTCCAAATCCGCTGCAACCTGTCCACCACAGTATCCACACCAGGACAGTCTGAAGACTCAACCTGCCCTGAAGAGAAACGAGGATGGAACCCAGAATTGCAGAAAAACGGCGAAACCAAGGTAGCCGAGCTGGCCCGATTATTAAGGGCGAACTCAGCCAACGGCAAAAAGGACACCCAATCATCCTGATCAGCAGAAACAAAACATCTCAGATATGTTTCCAAGGTCTGATTGGTTCGTTCAGTTTGGCCATTTGTCTGAGGATGGAAAGCCGAGGAAAAAGACAAATCAATGCCCATCCTAGCACAAAATGCTCGCCAAAACCTCGAAACAAACTGGGAACCTCTGTCAGAAACGATGTTCTCTGGAATGCCATGTAAACGAACCACATGCTGGAAGAACAACGGCACGAAATCAGAGGAGGAAGGCAATTTAGACAAGGGTACCAAATGGACCATCTTAGAGAAGCGATCACAAACTACCCAAATGACCGACATTTTCTGAGAGACGGGGAGATCCGAAATAAAATCCATAGAGATATGTGTCCAAGGCCTCTTCGGGACCGGCAAGGGCAAAAGCAACCCACTGGCTCGAGAACAGCAGGGCTTAGCCCGAGCACAAATCCCACAGGACTGCACAAAAGAACGCACATCCCGCAACAGAGACGGCCACCAAAAGGATCTAGCCACTAAATCTCTGGTACCAAAGATTCCAGGATGACCAGCCAACACCGAACAATGAACCTCAGAGATAACTTTATTCGTCCACCTATCAGGGACAAACAGTTTCTCCGCTGGGCAACGATCAGGTTTATTAGCCTGAAATTTTTGCAGCACCCGCCGCAAATCAGGGGAGATGGCAGACACAATTACTCCCTCTTTGAGAATACCCACCGGCTCAGGCAAACCCGGAGAGTCGGGCACAAAACTCCTAGACAGGGCATCCGCCTTCACATTTTTAGAGCACGGAAGGTACGAAACCACAAAGTCAAAACAGGAGAAAAACAGCGACCAACGAGCCTGTCTAGGATTCAACCGTTTGGCAGACTCGAGATAAGTCAAGTTCTTGTGATCAGTCAAGACCACCACGCGATGCTTAGCTCCTTCAAGCCAATGACGCCACTCCTCGAATGCCCACTTCATGGCCAGCAACTCTCGATTGCCAACATCATAATTTCGCTCAGCAGGCGAAAACCTCCTGGAAAAGAAGGCGCATGGCTTCATCACCGAGCAATCAGCACCTCTTTGCGACAAAACAGCCCCCGCTCCAATTTCAGAAGCATCAACCTCAACCTGGAACGGAAGCGAAACATCTGGTTGACACAACACAGGGGCAGAAGAAAAACGACGCTTTAACTCTTGAAAAGCTTCCACAGCAGCAGAAGACCAATTGACCACATCAGCACCCTTCTTGGTCAAATCGGTCAACGGTTTAGCAATACTAGAGAAATTACAGATGAAGCGACGATAAAAATTAGCAAAGCCAAGGAACTTTTGCAGACTCTTCAGAGATGTCGGCTGAGTCCAATCATAAATGGCCTGGACCTTAACAGGGTCCTTCTCGATAGTAGAAGGGGAAAAAATGAACCCCAAAAATGAAACCTTCTGAACACCAAAGAGACACTTTGATCCCTTCATAAACAATGAATTAGCACGCAGGGCCTGGAACACAATTCTGACCTGCTTCACATGAGACTCCCAATCATCCGAGAAGACCAAAATATCATCCAAGTATACAATCAGGAATTTATCCTGGTACTCTCGGAAGATGTCATGCATAAAGGACTGAAATACTGATGGAGCATTGGCAAGTCCGAATGGCATAACTAGGTACTCAAAATGGCCCTCGGGCGTATTAAATGCAGTTTTCCATTCATCGCCCCGTTTAATACGCACAAGATTATATGCACCACGAAGATCTATCTTGGTGAACCAACTAGCCCCCTTAATCCGAGCAAACAAATCAGATAGCAGCGTCAAGGGGTACTGAAATTTGACCGTGATTTTATTTAGAAGGCGGTAATCAATACAAGGTCTCGGCGAACCATCCTTCTTGGCCACAAAAAAGAACCCTGCTCCCAATGGCAATGACGACGGGCGAATATGACCCTTCTCTAAAGATTCTTTTACATAACTCCGCATAGCGTCGTGCTCAGGTACAGATAAATTAAACAGTCAACCCTTAGGAAACTTACTACCAGGAATCAACTCGATACCACAATCACAATCCCTATGCGGAGGTAGGGCATTGGACTTGGACTCATCGAATACATCCCGGTAATCAGACAAGAACTCTGGGACCTCAGAAGGGGTGGATGATGAGATAGACAGAAATGGAACATCACCATGTACCCCCTGACAACCCCAGCTGGACACAGACATAGTTTTCCAATCTAATACTGGGTTATGGACTTGTAGCCATGGCAACCCCAACACGACCACATCATGCAGATTTTGCAACACCAGAAAGCGAATATCCTCCTGGTGCGCAGGAGCCATGCGCATGGTCAGCTGGGTCCAATACTGAGGCTTATTCTTGGCCAAAGGCGTAGCATCAATTCCTCTCAATGGAATAAGACACTGCAAGGGCTCCAAGACAAACCCACAGCGCCTAGCAAACTCCAAGTCCATCAAATTCAGGGCAGCGCCTGAATCCACAAATGCCATGACAGAATAGGAAGACAAAGAGCAGATCAAAGTAACGGACAAAAGAAATTTCGACTGTACCGTACCAATGGTGGCAGACTTAGTGAACCGCTTAGTGCGCTTAAGACAATCTGAGATAGCATGAGTGGAATCACCACAGTAGAAACACAGCCCATTCCGACGTCTGTGTTCTTGCCTTTCAGCTCTGGTGAAAGTCCTATCGCACTGCATAGGCTCAGGTTTATGCTCAGATAATACCGCCAAATGGTGCACAGATTTACGCTCACGCAAGCGTCGACCGATCTGAATGGCCAAAGACATAGACTCATTCAGACCAGCAGGCATAGGAAATCCCACCATGACATCCTTAAGGGCTTCAGAGAGACCCTTTCTGAAGATTGCTGCCAAAGCACATTCATTCCATTGAGTGAGCACAGACCACTTTCTAAACTTCTGACAATAAATCTCTATCTCATCCTGACCCTGACACAGAGCCAGCAAATTTTTCTCTGCCTGATCCACTGAATTAGGTTCATCGTACAGTAATCCGAGCGCCAGAAAAAACGCATCAATATTACATAATGCAGGATCTCCTGGCGCAAGGGAAAATGCCCAGTCTTGAGGGTCGTCACGTAATAAAGAAATAATGATCTTAGCTTGTTGAACTGGGTCACCAGAGGAGCGAGGTTTCAACGCCAGAAACAGTTTGCAATTATTTTTGAAACTCAGAAATTTAGCTCTATCTCCAGAAAACAAATCAGGAATAGGAATTCTTGGTTCTAACATAGAATTCTGAGCCACAAAGTCTTGAATATTTTGTACTCTTGCAGTGAGAAGATCCACACATGAAGACAGACCTTTAATGTCCATCACCACACCTGTGTCCTGAACCACCCAAATGTCTAGGGGAAAAAAAAGGCAAAACACAGTGCAAAGAAAAAAAAATGGTCTCAGAACTTCTTTTTTCCCTCTATTGAGAAGCATAGTACTTTGGGCCTCCAGTACTGTTATGAATAGGTAATTCAGAACCACAATGGACCTTGAAGTTCAGAGCACACAAAGTGACCTGACAATAAGCAAAAAACATAGGACGAGCTCTGAGACGTGGGAACTCTGCTGACCGCAATCCCTAATCCTATCACACCACACTAGAGGTAGCCGTGGATTGCACCTAACGCTCCCTATGCAACTCGGCACAGCCTGAGAAACTAGCTAGGCCTGAAGATAGAAAAATAAGCCTACCTTGCCTCAGAGAAATTCCCCAAAGGAAAAGGCAGCCCCCCCACATATAATGACTGTGAGTTAAGATGAAAGTACAAACACAGAGATGAAATAGATATAGCAAAGCGAGGCCCGACTTACTGAATAGACCGAGGATAGGAAAGATAGCTTTGCGGTCAACACAAAAACCTACAAACAACCACGCAGAGGGGCAAAAAGACCCTCCGCACCAACTAACGGTACGGAGGTGCTCCCTCTGCGTCTCAGAGCTTCCAGCAAGCAAAAAAAACAAATTAAAGCAAGCTGGACAGAAAATATAGCAACAAAAGTAACACAAGCAGAACTTAGCTTATGCTGAGCAGACAGGCCACAGGAACGATCCAGGAGGAAGCAAGACCAATACTAGAACATAGACTGGAGGCCAGGATCAAAGCACTAGGTGGAGTTAAATAGAGCAGCACCTAACGACTTAACCTCATCACCTGAGGAAGGAAACTCAGAAGCCGCAGTACCACTTGTGACCACAGGAGGGAGCTTGATCACAAAATTCACAACACCACTCCTCGTTTTGGCTTACAAATACTGATGTAAAATACTGACCAAATACTGCTAGTGTGACGGCAGTCTAATGGTGTGTGGCCAGCGTGGAGAAACAGTGCTTGGCCATCAAATGGGCAATTGACACGCTGAAGTACTACCTGCTAGGCCAGAAGTTCCGGTTAATGTCAGACTATGTCAACATAAGATGGATGAGGAAAAGCAATGAGAAGAATGCTTGGGTGACTAGGTGGTTTCTGGCACTCCAGGACTTCAGCTTCCACATGGAGGATAGGCCAGGGAAACTACATGGTAACGAGCAGAGGGGATTATATGTGACAAAGTCACTGGCAAAGTGCTGAAATGGGAGATATGTTTCATTGAGTCTATTAGCTTCAACCATTTGAAAACTAGAAGTTTGCTCTATAGCACACTATGTGTTAGGAGGGAATAATCGGCCAATTTAAGGGCTGGGTTTCTGAGGACAACCATAGAGTGGGTGGGAGGTTGCCCATCTCATCTCCACCCCAGGGTGTGGTCTTGGGTCTAAATAGTCAGCCTCCTGAGGCATTCAGTGTTCAGGGGGTCTGGAGCCGGCAGCTCCAGAGAAGTTGTTTTGTGTGTTAAACTGTACTGAACCCGCTTGTTATATCCTGAGCGGGCAGATCCCCGCAGCTGCAGAGACTGTATACCATCTTGTTTTGTTTTCATGTTTTGCTCAAAGGGCCCTTTTTTGTTTTCACTTTGTGTTGGTTTATGCACCAATAATACGCTAGTGTACATGTGTCTACCTCCGTGTGCTGTCTAGTGAGCCGATCCACCACACTATGTATATAAATACATGACTATGTGCTGTATTTTTTAGCTATTACAGTAAAGATGATTTTAGATTTTGGTTCCTGATATGCTTTTTGAGCCATACTATACAGGATTGGGGATTTTGGTGTAATGTAGTTATTGTCATATATACAGCTCTGGCAAAAATTAAGAGACCACTTCAATATGTTAAGTTTGTCTGATTTTTCTTTTTATAGGCATGTTTTTGAGTAAAATGTAAATAGTTCTTTTATTCTATAAACTTCTGACAACATGTCTCCGAATTTCCAAGCAATACATTTTGTATTTCTTTTCTGACAAAGAAAAATGGTCAAAATTAAAAAACAAACAAACAGTGCTTTCAGACCTCAAATAATGCAAAGAAAACAAGTTCATAATCATTTAGAAACAACAATACTAATGTTTTAACTCAGGAAGTGTTCAGAAATCAATAATTTTTGGAATAACCATGATTTTTAATCACAGCTTTCATGCGTCTTGGCATGCTTTCCACCAGTCTTTCACACTGCTTCTGCTCAAAATTTTAAGCAGTTCTTCTTTGTTTGATGGCTTAATCCATCCATGACCAATCCGTGACTATCCATCATCCTCTTGACGACATTCCAGAGGTTTTCAATAGAGTTCAGGTCTGGAGATTGGGCTGCCCATGGCAGGGTATGATTTGGTAGTCTCTTAATTTTTGCCAGAGCTGTATAGCGTTGAACTTTGTTTGTGTAAAATGTCATTGGTTTGAAATAAAAAACAAAAATTGTCCTGCTACAGGTGTACAAACTTGGCCCCTTGGTACTCGGTCCCCGATCGCCAATATTTCGCCCATTGTGGCAGCTCCGCTTTCTACCAGCATATGTCCAGAAACAGCATCCATGTCCTTACCAATGCAGTTATTGGGATTGTCCACTTAATGACTGACATGTGGATTAATGCTTGTGGTCAGAGATGCTACATTTCCCTGATGGCACACTGGGTGAACAATGTGAAGGTCAGGGATGAGTCACAACCTTGTATGGAACATGAGCTACCAATGCTGAGAATTGCTGGCCCTACTTCTATCAGGTCTTCCCCCACCTCTTACACCAGTTCCTACACCTGCTCTTCCTCATCCTCCATATCCAATGTTCTATCTCAGGGAACATCGTCAATATAAGCCCGAAGCTTTAAACTGTGCAGCACTGCCTCAGTGAAGCGGCAACAGGCTCTTCTGAAGATAATTTATCTAGGAGACAATCTGCACATCATGATAGTTATTGACAGGAATAAGAGACCAAACTCTTTCGTCACTGAACCTGCAACAAAACATGGTCATGTGTGATAAAGGTTGTAACCTCATGATTGATATGAAGCTTGGCAAGCTCACACATGTACCATGCTTGGTCCATGTGCTTAACTTTGTAGTTTAGAGGTATCTGAAAACCTACATAGATTTTCCAGAGCTTTTGGTCAAGGTGTGCCACGTCAGCCCCCAGTCCCACAAGTCAGCTACAACTGCCGCTTCTTTGGCAGTTCTGCAGCAACGCAATTAAGTGCCAACTCATCCACTGGTGTGTGACTTGGTCACACCCTGAAATTTAACCCCTTAGTGACAGAGCCAATTTGGTACTTAATGAAAGGGCCAATTTTTGCAATTCTGACCACTGTCACTTTATGAGGTTATAACTCTGGAACGCTTCAATGGATCCCGCTGATTCTAAGATTGTTTTTTCGTGACATATTGTACTTCATGATAGTTGTAACATTTCTTCGATATTACTTGCGATTATTTATGGAAAAAAACGGAAATATGGCGAAAATTTTTAAAATTTTGCAATTTTCAAACTTTGTATTTTTATGCCCTTAAATCAGAGAGATATGTCATGAAAAATAGTTAATAAATAACATTTCCCACATGTCTACTTTACATCAGCACAATTTTGGAAACAAATTTTTTTTTTGTTAGGGAGTTATAAGGGTTAAAATTTGACCAGCAATTTCTCATTTTTACAACACCATTTTTATTAGGGACCACATCACATTTGACGTCATTTTGAGGGGTCTATATGATAGAAAATAATAAAGTGTGACACCATTCTAAAAACTACACCCCTCAAGGTTCTCAAAACCACATTCAAGAAGTTTATTAACCCTTTACGTGCTTCACAGGAACTGAAACAATGTGGAAGGAAAAAATGAACATTTAACTTTTTTTTGCAAACATCTTAATTCAGAACCATTTTTTTTATTTTCACAAGTGTAAAAACAGAAATGTAACCATAAATTTTGTTATGCAATTTCTCCTGAATACGCCAGTACCTTACATGTGGGGGTAAACCACTTTTTGGGCGCACCGCAGAACTTAGAAGTGAAGGAGCGCCGTTTGACTTTTTCAATGCAGAATTGGCTGGAATTGAGATCGGACACCATGTCACGTTTAGAGAGCCCCTGATGTGCCTAAACAGTGGAAACCCCCCACAAGTGACACCATTTTGGAAACTAGACCCCTTAAGGAACTTATCTAGATGTGTGGTGAGCACTTTAAACCCCCAAGTGCTTCACAGAAGTTTATAACGTAGAGCCGTGAAAATAAAAAATCGCTTTTGTTTACACAAAAATGATCTTTTCACCCACAAATTCTTATTTTCACAAGGGTAACAGGAGAAATTAGACCACAAAAGTTGTTTTGCGATTTCTCCTGAATACGTCGATACCCCATATGTGAGGATAAACCACTGTTTGGGCGCACCGCAGAGCTTGGAAGTGAAGGAGCGCCGTTTTACTTTTTCAATGTGAATTGGCTGGAATTGAGATTGGACGCCATTTCGCGTTTGGAGAGCCCCTGATGTGCCTAAACAGTAGAAACCCCCCACAAGTGACCCCATTTTGGAAACTAGACCCCTTAAGGAACTTATCTAGATGTGTGGTGAGCACTTTGAACCCCCATGTGCTTCACAGAAGTTTATAATGTAGAGCCGTGAAAAAAAAAATCGCATTTTTTCTACAAAAATGATCTTTTTGCCCACAAATTTTTATTTTCACAAGGGTAACAGGAAAAATTAGACCACAAAAGTTGTTGTGCAATTTCTCCTGAGTACACTGATACCCAATATGTGGGGGTAAACCAGTGTTTGGGCGCACCGCAGAGCTTGGAAGAGTAGGAGTGCCGTTTTACTTTTTCAATGTAGAATTGGCTGGAATTGAGATTGGACGCCATGTCGCGTTTGGAGAGCCCCTGATGTGCCTAAACAGTAGAAATCCCCCACAACTGACCCCATTTTGGAAACTAGACCCCCCATGGAACTTATCTAGATGTGTGGTGAGAACTTTGAATGCCCAAGTGCTTCACAGAAGTTTATAATGCAGAGTCGTGAAAATAAAAAATATTTTTTTTTCAACAAAAAAGATTTTTTAGCCCCCAAGTTTTTATTTTCACAAGGGTAACAAGAGAAATTGGACCCCAAAAGTTGTTGTCCAACTTGTCCTGAGTATGCTGGTACCCCATATGTGGGAGTAAACCACTGTTTGGGCGCACGACAGAGCTCGGAAGGAAGGAGCACCGTTTTGGAATGCAGACTTTGATAGAATGGTCTGCGGGCATTATGTTGCGTTTGCAGAGCCCCTGATGTACCTAACCAGTAGAAACCCTCCACAAGTGACCCCATTTTGGAAACTAGACCCCCCAAGGAACTTATCTAGATGTGTGGTGAGAACTTTGAATGCCCAAGTGCTTCACAGAAGTTTAGAATGCAGAGTCGTGAAAATAAAAAATATTTTTTTTTCCACAAAAAAGATATTGTAGCCCCCAAGTTTTTATTTTCACAAGGGTAACAGGAGAAATTGGACTGCAATCGTTGTTGCACAATTTATCCCGAGTACGCTGATGCACCATATGTGGGGGTAAACCACTGTTTGGGCGCACGGCAGAGCTCGGAAGGGAAGGAGCGCCTTTTTGGAATGCAGACTTTGATAGAATGGTCTGTGGGCATTATGTTGCGATTGCAGAGCCCCTGATGTACCTAAACTGTAGTAACTCCCCACAAGTGACCCCATTTTGGAAACTAGACCCCCAAAGGAACTTATGTAGATGTGTGGTGAGAACTTTGAATTCCCAAGTGCTTCACAGAAGTTTAGAATGCAGAGTCGTGAAAATAAAAAATATTTTTTTTTCACAAAAAAGATATTGTAGCCCCCAAGTTTTTATTTTCACAAGGGTAACAGGAGAAATTGGACCACTAAAGTTGTTGTCCAATTTATCCTGAGTATGCCGATGCCCCATATGTGGGGGTAAACCACTGTTTGGGTGCACGGCAGAGCTCGGAAGGGAAGGAGCGCCTTTTTGGAATGCAGACTTTGATAGAATGGTCTGTGGGCATTATGTTGCGATTGCAGAGCCCCTGATGTACCTAAACTGTAGTAACCCCCCACAAGTGACCCCATTTTGGAAACTAGACCCCCCAAGGAACTAATCTAGATGTGTGGTGAGAACTTTGAATGCCCAAGTGCTTCACAGAAGTTTATAATGCAGAGTCATAAAAAAAATATATATATATTTTTCCACAAAAAGGATTTTGTATCCCCCAAGTTTTTATTTTCACAAGGGTAACAAGAGAAATTAGACCCCAGAAGTTGTTGTCCAATTTATCCCGAGTATGCTGATGCCAAATATGTGGGGGTAACCCACTGTTTGGGTGCACGGCAGAGCTCAGAAGGGAGGGAGCACCATTTGACTTTTTGAGCGCAAAATTGGCTGTCGTGTTTGGAGACCCCCTGATGTACCTAAACAGTGGAAACCCCCCAATTCTAGCTCCAACCCAACTCCAACACACCCCTAATCCCAACCCGATCCATAATCCTAATCACTAACCCTAACGATAATCCCAACCCTTACCCCAAAACAACCCTAATGTCAACCCTAACCATAACCCTAATCAAAACCCTAAATCCAACACACCCCTAATCCTAATCTCAACACTAACCTCAAACCTAACCCTAATCCCAATACACCCCTAATCACAACCCTAACCTTAACCCTAATCCCAAACCTAACCCTAATCCCAAGCGTAACCCTAATGCCAACCCTAACCCTAATACCAACCCTAATCCAAACCCTAACCATAATCCCAACTCTAACCCTAACTTTAGCCCCAACCCTAACCCTAGCCCTAAGGCTACTTTCACACTTGCGTCGTTTGGCATCCGTCGCAATCCGTCATTTTGGACAAGAAACGGATCCTGCAAATGTGCCCGCAGGATGCGTTTTTTGCCCATAGACTTGTATTGCCGACGGATCGTGACGGATGGCCACACGTCGCGTCCGTAGTGCACTGGATCAGTGTTTTGGCGGACTGTCAGCACAAAAAAACGTTCAATGTAACGTTTTTTTGTACGTCGCATCCGCCATTTCTGACCGCGCATGCGTGGCCGTAACTCCGCCCCCTCCTCCCCAGAACATAGATTGGGCAGCGGATGCGTTGAAAAACTACATCCGCTGCCCACGTTGTGCACAATTTTCACAACGTGCGTCGGTATATCGGGCCGATGCATTCCGACGGCCCTGTACCGACGTAAGTGTGAAAGAAGCCTAACCCTAAATTTAGCGCCAACCCTAACTCTAAATTTAGCCCCAACCCTAACCCTAAATTTAGCCCTAACCCTAACCCTAGCCCTAACCCTACCCCTACCCCTAACCCTAGCCCTAACCCTACCCCTAGCCCTAACCCTACCCCTAACTCTAACCCTAGCCCTAACCCTAGCTCTAACCCTAGCCCTAACCCTACCCCTAACCCTAGCCCTAACCCTAGCCCTAACCCTACCCCTAACCCTACCCCTAGCCCTAACCCTACCCCTAACCCTAGCCCTAACCCTAGCCCTAACCCTAACCCTACCCCTAACCGTACCCTTAACCCTAGCCCTAACCCTACCCCTAACCCTAAGCCTACCCCTAACCCTACCCCTAGCCCTAACCCTAGCCCTAACCCTACCTCTAACCCTACCTCTACCCCTAACCCTACCCCTAACCCTAAACCTACCCCTAACCCTACCCCTAACCCTAACCCTACCCCTAACCCTACCCCTAACCCTAACCCTAATTTTAGCCCCAACTGCTCTTCTCCTGCCGGCCGGCAGATGGAGACAGATGGCGGGCACACTGCACATGCGCCCGCCATTTTCTTTTGCCCAGAAGATGCCGGCGGCCAGGAGGAGCAGCAGGAGGATCCAGGGACACAGGTGAGTATGGCAGGGTCCACGAATCCCCCTATTTCTCTGTCCTCTGATGTGCGATCACATCAGAGGACAGAGAATTACACTTTGCTTTTTTTTTTTTTTTGCGGTCGCCGGTAAACAGTTAATTACCGGCGATCGCAAAACAGGGGTCGCTAAAACCGACCCCCGATCATGCTCTTTGGGGTCTCGGCTACCCCCGGCAGCCGAGACCCCAAAGATTCTCGCGGGGCCGGCCGGCGGGCGCACTGCGCATGCGCCCGCCATTTTCAAGATGGCGGCGCCCACCGGGAGCCACGAGGAGCATCGAGGGAGATAGGTAAGTATTGGGGGGCTACCTGGGACCCCTTTTCTCTATCCTCCGATGTGCGATCACATCGGGGGATAGAGAAATTAAAAAGAGATCGCGTTTTTTTTTTGCGATCGCCGGTAAACGGTTAATTACCGGCGATCGCAAATGCGGGGTGGGTTAAAAAAACCCCGAATCATGTTCTCTGGGGTCTCGGCTACCCCCGGCAGCCGAGACCCCGGAGAAAATCCGACTCTGGGGGGTGCTATTTACTTTTTCCACAGCGCCGTTAATTAACGGCGCTGTGGTTTAAGTACCCTTAGCGGCCGCCGTTAAAAGGCGTATCGGCGGTCGCTAAGGGGTTAAACTACACATGCTAGCAACTCTTTGTGAGCAGTATAGACTAGTTGTGAATTATCAACTCCTGCATGCCTGTCAGTATTCTGGTCAGTCTACACACATAACAACTGAAGAGTTGGCATGGATGTCTGACATTTGTGCTGTTCTCCAAGAATTTGAGGAATCCCTAAAGATGGTGAGTGACAATGACACCATCATCAGAACAATGATCCTGCTTCTCTGCCTTATTAAACAGTGGCTGGTGGTAGTTAAACATGAAGCTTGCTTGTGGACTAGGTGGACATGGATGAAGACATGAGACAAAGAGATACCCCAGCCCAGCCTCATCTCATCTGCTTACCACAGATTCAGGAGGTATAGGCTGAAGAAGAGAAGGAGGAACAGAAGCTGGCTGATAGGTCAAAAGAGGCCAGTACCCATGAAAGCTTCGAGGCATCATTCCTGCATGGATGGGATGAGGAGGGGAATGAGGAGGAAAAGATGAAGAAGGAGGAGGAGGTGGAAACTTGTCATCATGGTGGAGACAGGGAAGTATTGGCTGTTGGGACAATGGCACATATGGCAGACTCTATGTAACGCTGTCTTCCTGTGACCCTCGAGTTACATTTATTTTGGCCAAAAAAGTAAAGGTTGCTCACCCTTCTAGACCCATGCTACAAGGAGAACTTTGCATCTCTTTTTCCAGGGGTGAAGAAGTTTTCTAAAATGGTGCTGTAACAGAAAACCATTGGGGAAAATATGTTGGAAACATTCCCATTAGACAACGATAGCGACAGGTGGCAAGCTTTCTTGCCCAATCAAGGAGGAGAGGCCAGGGAGACACACACCAGGCTCAGCAGAAGCAGGTCTACAATGTCAAAGACCTTGGCCAATTTCATGACACACTCCCAGTGTCCAAGCCCTGATGACTGGGTATTTTTGACAAGGAGAGAAAAGTTTTTAAAGATGCTCAAGCAATACCTGGATGACAAAACCAGCATACTCCATAGTTCTTCTGTGGCCCTCAGCTATTGGGTCTCAAAGCTGGACACCTGACATGAGCTGTCCCTCTATTCTTTAAAGATATCATGCTGCCCTGCCACTACCATCTTATATAAGCGGGTTTTTGTGCCACTGGGGGGTCATAATAGACAGGCGCTTTCATCTATCAACAGAAATTGCTGACAGGCTTACTCTGATAACAATGAAAAAAGCATGGATTAGATGCTACCAGATGACACTACCTGATGATAGCAGCACATAAAGTGCTTTTAATGTTCAATATTTGAATGAGGCTCGCCAGTTGTTACCTTCTAAGGTCTAGGGATGACTGGATGACCCTGCTTATATTTTTTTCCAGGCTTTGCACTTTGTGCACATCCTTTATGATAATAGAAGTACCACAATTAAATTGAAAAAAAAAAATTAAGCAGCAGTTGGTGCCTTCAGGGGGGAATGGATGACTGTGCTTGTAATTGTTGGCAGGCTTTGCACTGTGTGCAGAGCTTTCATGAGAGTAGAAGTAACACAACTACACTTTGTTCACATTATTTGAATGAGGCAATTCCGTTGGTGCTCTGAAGGGTGTATGAATGACCCGGTTTGTCACTTTTTAGGAGGATTGCACTTAGTGCATAGCCTTTATGAGTCTAGGAGTACCACTACATTACAATTTGAACAGAACGTGTATGAAGCCATTCTTTATGTCTAATAAAGGGTGTATCCAAGTCTTTCAGAGTCCATATTGTATGGCACTGTTTGCTTCCTTCATAAATTACAATGGAATTTCCAATTTCTTTTTATAAGTTTGGATTACTTAAATTATTATTTTTGTAAACCTTTTTAAAATTTTGCCTTATATGCAAGTCATTATACAGACAAAAATGTTTTGTATCATTTTTTTCTTTAAACTCCAATTTCTTGTTGATTTTGAATGTTTTATTGTCAGTCTTTAAAGTGGAATAAATGTGTGACCCCATTGTTTTCAGCAGCAATATGGGAGTCACAGTGTTAGGTGTCGAGTTCCCGCCTCTGCACAGGGGGAATCTCAAACCATCTCTGCTGCGGTCTCCCATTCTTCTCCAGCCGCAGTGGAGACGTTGTTCCCAGCGTCTCGCTCAGTCTCACTCTGTGCATAGGATTACTGCTGCTTTGCCTGCTTCTGCCCTTGAAGCCAGTGCTGGGCAGTGGCGAGCAGACGCTTTTGGGATCTAAGTCCTGCTTTTTCCCTTCTGAGCATGCCCAGGGTGAGATCTCCCACTGGAGATCGAGGGTCACATGCTCAGATGCTGCGGCGGTTCCCATTGGTCCTTTATTGGAAGGTCCTGCGAATCTAATTGCTGTGACCGCCAGTGCGGTGCCGTGCGCTTTCACAGCGCTTTCCTGACCCAAGCCTGAGTGGTTAGTGGCGTCCGCCAGTGCGGCACCGCATGCACTCTCGTGCATCTTTTATTATTGCTTTGGTTAAGCTGACACCCCATTAGCAGTGTCGAGCGCAAGTAGTCTAGTCGGACTTGGATCCCAAGTCTTGGGGCTGAGCTTTGTGACTCCTTGCTTGCGCTCTTGTGTGCGGTACCGCGGCCCTGTGACTTAACAGGGTTCGCTTCCTTCACACAGGGTGAAGTTAACCCGTGTGTGTTTTCACATTGTACCGCCATATAGTCCTTCATTACTTGGCAGCAGGTTCCATCTCTGCACGGTGGACCCCGGGCTGCGAACGCACCTTAATCTATCTTATTATTTGGTGCGTTCCGCTAGCCCTAACACACAGATGATTCCAGGGTTCTTTCCCATGCTGTTTTCCGTCCATTCAGCACTTTTCCCATCCAATTCATCAATTTCTCTGCCCCCAAACCTCTTTTTATAAACACAGTCTTTTAAAGTGTATATAATCAGGGAAAAATATTCCTCTCAAATAAAAAATATCTACACAATCCTAAATGTAAAAAAATTTAGGAAAAAGAGGATCCATTTCACAAAAATTAATTTAAAATTCACTAAAATTTTATTTCAAATAATTTTAAAACAATATAAGAATTCAAGACTTGTTCGCTATGCAGGTCGCCCATGTGTTTTTGATTTTATAATTGTTCTCTTGTTTCTACAAGACTGGGGAGTTCACCACTCCTCTGTGGGTCATTTAGATTGTAGCTGTCCCATCTCGCATGTTCTACATGGATATTTTCTCTCTGAGCCCTGTTCATACAGGTACTGTACAGATGATCAGGTTTTTAAATACATCAGATAGGGATTATATACATTCGACAGGACTGCTGTATTATGGGTATACCTTGGTGATTGGTGGAGCAGCTTAAAGGGACACTGTCACCTGAATTTGGAGGGAACAATCTTCAGCCATGGAGGCGGGGTTTTGGGGTTTTTGATTCACCCTTTCCTTACGCGCTGGCTGCATGCTGGCTGCAATATTGGATTGAAGTTCATTCTCTGTCCTACATAGTACACGCCTGCGCAAGGCAAGATTGCCTTGTGCAGGCATGTACTGCCGGAGGACAGAGAATGAACTTCAATCCAATATTGCAGCCAGCATGCAGCCAGCGGGTAAGGAAAGGGTGAATCAAAAACCCAAAAACCCCGCCTCCATGGCTGAAGATTGTTCCCTCCAAATTCAGGTGACAGTGTCCCTTTAACATACTTTTTTTTGCAAAAAAACGTATTAACTAAATACCCTGTATTTTTTCATTTTTTGACTAGCACTTGCTTATTTACTGTGACTTTTTTTTACAACAGAGTATTTTTTTTACCTCTCTGTGCGCTTTTGTGTCTTCAAGTTCTTTGGTGGTGTGAACAGGTTTCTACAGACTTGTTCGCTATGCAGGTGGCCCATGTGTTTTTGGTTTTATAATTGTTCTCTTGTTTCTACAAGACTGGGGAATCCACCACTCCTCTGTGGGTCATTTGCATTGTAGCTGTTCCATCTCGCATGTTCTACGTGGATATTTTCTCTCTGAGCCCTGTTCATACAGGTACTATATAGTTGATCAGGTTTTTAAATACATCAGATAGGGATTATATACATTAGACAGGACTGCTCTATTATGGGTATACCTTGGCGATTGGTGGAGCAGCTTAACATACTTTTTTTGCAAAAAAACGTATTAACTAAATACCCTGTATTTTTTCATTTTTTGACTAGCACTTTCTTATTTACTGTGACTTTTTTACAAATTCAAGGACTGTTAGGCTTGAGAGTAATTTCACAACTTACAAATGTAATTCCTAATTCCAGTCATTCAGTTACAAGTTATTTTTTGACAATTTCTTTACAAGTATTGATGCTCTGGTGATGCTGAAAAACAAAAACATCCAAGCTTCTGACACTATGAGAGAAAATCGCACAAAACAGTGTCCTCTTATACCAAGCAAGGAGATTGAAAAACAAAAGGAAGGATTTTGTGATTACTCTTGTGGTGAAATGGAAGGATAATAAGGTTGTCACGTTTGGCACGAACTTCAGCACAATAGAGCCTTTGTCAACACCTCATAGGTAATCTCAAAAACAGAAAAAAAAACATGTCCAAATCTCAATGCCGCTGATTGTCAGGAATATAATTCCCACATGGGGGAGTTGATTTATTGGACAAACAAATCTCTCTGTACCGTGTCAGAATGCATTCCAAAAAGAGGTGGTGGCCCCTTTTCACTCAAATGATAGACATTGCCGTTGTCAACACCTTGAGAGCATATCAAAAAGCAAATCTGGAAGAAAGTGTGCCACTGCTAAGCGTAAGGAGGAGGATTGCATTGGCCTATCTAAGCAAAAGAACACAATCATCCCCAAAGCGATGTGGACCTCAACAGAGTAAACTATTAGGTGGCCGAGTAAGGGTACCGTCACACAGTGAAATTTTGATCGCTACGACGGCACGATTCGTGACGTTCGAGCGATATATCTGTGACGTTCGAGCGATATCGCAATGTCTGACACGCTCCTGCGATCAGGGACCCCGCTGAGAATCGTACGTCGTAGCAGATCGTTTGAAACTTTCTTTCGTCGTCTAGTGTCCCGCTGTGGCGGCATGATTGCATGGTGTAACATATATCGTATACGATGTGCGCATAGTAACCAACGGCTTCTACATCGCACATACGTCATGAAATTATCGCTCCAGCGTCGTAGATTGCAAAGTGTGACAGCAGTCTACGACGCTGGAGCGATATTGTTACGACGCTGGAGCGTCACGGATCGTACCGTCGTAGCGATGAAAATTGCACTGTGTGACGGTACCCTTAGTGATGACATCAGATTTGATCCTGGCAATCATTTGATAAAGCCAATTACTACACAAAGAAGGTGTGCTTTCTGCAAGGAAAAAAACAACCAGAATTTACAAACGGTGTGATGTTCCCCTTCATGCTAAGTGTTTTGCTGTATTCCATTCCCCTAAGTTATTTGGAGAATTTTGTAATATAACATTTTGAAAAAAGTGCATAAACATATTGTTTGCATAATAGTTCGTAAGCAAAAAATGCAAATAAATAAAGTTGGATAAGTTCTATCTTTTCTGAGTTTTTGCTATCACTTTCTGCCAATGTCCCAAAATTGGGACGCCCTTTTCTGAAAAATCTGTACTTGTAAAAATTTGGCAAATTATGTTTCTGATTCATTAGGACCCAAATCATTAAAAATCTGTCAAAAAATGAAAACTGCTTATTTGGCAAGTAATGGGTTAATAGACTGTTTCAGTGTATAGTGGGCGGGGGAGGGAGTGGGGGATAGATCTGTGCTGAAATAATGCCAATCTCCATTTTTTTTCGTTGCCGCATTTACAGTAAGGCAGTGCAGTCTCTCAGCCTATCAGCACTGCACACACACACAGCGATGTGCATGTGATGCACACAAGCAAGGGCATGTGTCATTGGCTTTGTATGTCACATGTCCTTGCCCTATAAGAACCAGCCATTTTCCCCGTTGCCACCATTTCCTCACTGCTGCAGCTTAGTGTTAGAGGGCACTGCTGATGCTTTTGGCGCTATACATTCACAGAGCAAATTTTCTGAGAGATAGGTTTAGGGAGTCAGGAGGAGTCAGGACTAGTTGTAATATCAGCCCTTTTCAGGGTAGGTTACAGCAGTTCATAGCACTTTTTGCCAGGCAGGTCTGTGCCAGTGCTGTGCAAGAGTTTTTCATAGCATTTGGTGTAATCTAGCTCAGCCAATCCTTTTGGGCTAGTAGCATTGTCTGGTAGTCATCTGAGTAGCCCGCCTGTGAAGCTAACTGCACCGCCTGTGTATCTAAATTTTTACTGCATCTAACCCAATAAATAGTTTTGGGCCTAGGAGCAGTGTCTGCATGTCAGCGGAGTAGCCCACCTGTGAAGCTAAGTACACCGCCTGTGTATCTAAATTTTTACTGCATCTAACCCAGGCAATACTTTGGGCCTAGTAGCAATTTCTGCTACTCAGCAGAGTACCCCACCCATGAAGCAAGCTACACCGCCGTCTTCCTTTCTCAATCTAACCACTCGGCTCTGGGGTGTCCGCTCTCCCTCCGGCTCTCTCCTTCTCACAGGTGGACTACCTCGTGTATTCACACTGTGGCGAATCTTTTGGGCCCAGGCAAAAGAAGTCGTCGAGGTAATGGATAATATGTGCCCCCTTAGAAACGTCCATGACAACCCATTCGAGGAAGCAACTAAAAACCTCAAATAGTGAGCAGGATATGGAGCACCCCATGGGCAAACAGCAATCTATGTAGTATGCTCATTCACAGAAGCAGCCCAATGGGAGGACACTATTCAGAGGCACAGGTAGTAACCGGAATGCCCCATCAATGTCTGTTTTGGCCATTAGGGTGCCCCTTCCCATCTTCTTGACCCGCATGATTGCCTCATCAAAGGAGGTACAGTACATAGTACTGTACTTGGTTCCGCATCGATGTTGTCGTTTACTGACCTGCCCCTTGGATATGACAAATGGTGGATTAGTCTGAATGTATTGGGCTCTTTTTTTGGCACAACTCCCAGCGGGGGTACCACTACGTCTTCTAAGGAAAGTGTTCTGAATGGACCCGCCGCCATTCTACCTAAAGATTTTTCTTTTTTAAATTTTTTTGTCATGAGTCAGGGTGTTGGTAGGGTGATTTTAGATTTTTACTCCAGCCTTACTTGATTTTAGAAGGGCATGACAAGCCTATATCTTTGTCTCCTCCACCTTTTACTCCTCCACCTCTTTTCTTTTCGCATGTCTATATGTAGTTGTGACTTTTCCATGTTTTTCTTGTGTCTTCTGAGCAGTTTGTCAGCTTTTGGACACCTTTTAAGGTGTTTTCTATGTGTTTGCTATGTGTTTGGATGAGTTTGTGTTTGTCTGCCACTGGTTTCAATGGGGTTCGACGGTGTTCGTCGAACGTTCGACGAACATTTGTCGAACACTCCCCAATTTGACGAACCAAACCGAACTCGAACACTAAGGGGGTGGCTCAACACTAGTCACCACCCCTGACATGTGCCGCCAAAGATGTGGGCTCACCGCTGGAGCCCACATCAAAGGGTGGTTGTCCGACATTGTCGTACTATTACGCCCGATCTTAGAAAGGGGTTGAATGGTGGGGGTGATTAAAAAGACAAATATAAAAGGTCTGAAGTGGACCTGGGATTGGTGTTCTGAAGTAAAGGTGTAATTGAAAGTAGTGAGCACGAGAAAAAAATTTAAAACAATGAAAATGCTATTTCACTCTAGAACTGCTTTCTATGTACAACAACTCGATCTACTCTGAAACGTGACTCTCATTTTTCTACTACAATTTAAACCTGGCATGTTAGCATATTAAATACCGCTTTCAATCTCTGAAGTGAAATTAAACATGATCGCACAGGAAGCGCGTCACTAATCCTGCTCCTCGCCTCCCGTGTCACATGACCACGAGTCACCGATGGGTTGGAATGACAACCCATGGTCTGCAGGAGACTCCTGTGGTTTTTGTAGCTAGATAACTATGAGCGCTGCCCAGCGGTCGGTCCATAGACTGCTATTGAAAACAGAGGTCAGGTGGATTCTGCCTACACGGCAGCAGGGTCCTGCTGGCTTCAATGACGTTTGATATGATTTTTTTATGCACTAGGGTTGTATATATGATTTTAACATAGGGATTGTTTATGTAAAAATCAGGTTTTATTATGCTTGCCATCTGGATGTATGCAGGTGGGCAGTGTGTATTCACTTTGTTATGACATTATTCCTTGAGTGTCTCACATTTAAGTAGAACCTCCGTCATTTCCCCTCAAGCACAAGACCCCTTGAAGCACAGTAAGCACGAAACTGCCGTTGTCCCATGAAGTGTCTGAATCATTCTCTCGCTGCAATATTTTAAGAAAATAAATAAAGAATGCTTTACACGAACGGTGAGTGCCACCTCTTTTTGCTTATTCCGCACATGTGTTTAATCTTTTTTCTGGTGTGCACCCAAACTCCTTTTCTGACCAGTGTTTTTGTGCCGTCTCTTGAGGCATAATCAAGTGGCAGCTTTACAGGAATTTGGTGCTGGTTTTGTCTTCTACATATCTTTGGTAATGGCGGGTTCAGAATTGCCTGACATATCAATATATTAAAGGAATTATTCAGATGGGAAAAAAAAATAAAAAAGCCAGAATTATGTTTTCATTGGTAGCTGCAACATTGCAATAAAATGGAATAACACGTGATCAAAACATTGCATCTACACCAAAATTGTATTAATAAAAATGTCAGCTTGGCACGCAAAAATAAGCCCTCACCTAGCCCCAAATCATGAAAATTGGATACAATATGGATCTTGGAAAAGGACATAGTTATTATTTTTTTAAGCAAACTTTGTTTTGGATTTTTTCACCTCTTTATTAAAAAAAAGAACCTAGACATGTTTGTTATCTACCAACTCGTAATGACCTGGAGAATCATAATGGCAAGTCAGTTTTAGGATTTGGTGAAAATGGTAAAAAAAAAAAACAATTATGGAATTTAACTTTTTTTACAATTTCACCGCACTTGGAATTTTTTTCCTGTTTTCCAGTACGCTGTATGGTAAAACCAATGGGGTCGTTCAAAAGTACAACTTGCCCAGCAAAAAAAAAAGCCCTCAAATGGCCATATTGAAGGAAAATAAATAAAAATTATGGCTCTGAGAAGAAGGTGAGCAAAAAACAGAAGCACAAAAATGGGAAATGGCCCAGGGGTAAAAAGGTTAAGAGCTGCATTTTGTGTTTACTTGTGTTTTTTAAATGGAAAGTAAAGTATATTATCATAGAATAAGTATGTTTTTTTTCACAAAACAAGTGTTTTAGATCATGTAAAGTGATCTGCATAGTGTCTTTATTCGCATATTTTTATTATTTTCTACTGATAATCTTTGATGTCCAATATTCTGATTGCAATTTAAAATGATCTGTTCAGTAAACTATTCATGTCACTATTCAATTAAATTAGCCTTCATCACCTCTGATCTCCCAGTCGTTAACAGTCATCTGCAATCCAATCACGTATCAGTGAAAACATCAAGACGGCATCATTCTAATCATCCCTTGATGTTCCTAAGCACGTCTTTGCCCTGGGACTGATATTTTGAGGACAGAATTCTTAATGACGGTGTTTGCAGATATACGAAGAATCCTACGGTATGATTATAAAATTTCGACAAATGATACTCCAGTAATGATTCTAAACGAGCATTGTACACTTGATCTGATTTTGTGCTAGTTTTGAAAAATGTATGTAGGATTCTTAAAGGACAGATTCTCCTTGCCAAATAGTTAATGTTTTAACCCTCAAATTGAAACAAGAAGAAAATTGCAAATAGGCTTTATTATAAAACCCTACAATTTAGTGTGTAGTCTACAGTTCCTAGACAGCACAGAATCACCATAATTACAGACTTTAAGCCAAACCATGTATAGTTGGACCCTTTCATCAAAATTCTTGCATGTGACTGACTTAAATTTGACTAATTTATCCAATGTATGTATTTAGAAATTAAGAAAGGATGCAAGAGGAAAGTCAGTTTGGCTCTCATTATATGGGATTTGATTGTAATCCGCAACATTGGAGAGGTATTGGCCAGGATAGAACTCTTCAGCCCCTATTTACACAGCCTCCAATACATTATATCTCTGTCCCTGCATTCAGCCTCCATCTGCAGTACATCACTCTTGAGCCTATGCAATACATTGTTCCTAAAGCCCTGCATACATCCTCCACATGCAGTTGTTAACTTCTCAGGCCCTATATACAACCTCCATATGTAGCAGTTAAATATTCAGGCCCTATACACAGACTCCATATGCAAAATCACTGCTTCTCAGCCCTTGTTTGTATACAGCCTCCATATGCAGCAGTTAAATCCTCACGCCCCATATACATCCTCCATATGCAAAATCATCGCTCCTCAATCTCTGTATAGAGATAAAAAAAATCATAATTTTCAATTGGTTTAAAAAATAGCATTTCTTTAGCAGTTGTGCGACTGGTGCAAAGCCTGCAGAGATACACAAATGACTATTTACCTGTAATTTACGTCAGTTGCTGTTGCCATGTATAATCAAACTGCGATCTCCAAAAAAATAGCCACACATTGCTAGTTACAGTGAATTTGTACATAAGGCTTTTGTAAGGGTACTTGTGAAAAATAAAGCCAGTACATTTTGGTTTCATAAGCTTAATACATTCAAGATGAGAAAGGACGATGCTATGGGACATGGATGTGGTGGTGCCCACGAAGGCCGTGTGACAGATCCGAAGGTGAATGTATCTCGTTCTAAGTTCCTGTTAAAATTTGGTCAGTGCGCTACACCACTAACAAGCCCAGACAAGTGCAAGGATGTTGGATGGCAGACAAAGGCTTCAGTGTGTTGACAAGCAGCACCATGAAGTCTTCTTCCACATGGTCCAGTCTTAGTAGCCAAGAGGCTGGACCTCTGAATAATCAACCTGGCCCTTCTTCCTCCCACCATAAAGAGTCCCAGGAGACATATGACCCCAATGCTGGCCACTCTGAAGAACTGTTTACGTTCCCTTGTAATTTGTCTGGCCTCTCAATGTGCACCATTAAAAAATGTCATGAGTAGGTGGAGTGCAGTGATGCCCAAACATTTGAGCACTCATGGTCAGGAGAAAGCCACGTTGGGGAAGGTCAATTCATGTCTGTAGAGGTGAAGGATAATCATGACACACAGTTGCCATCAGGTCATTGTATAGTGGTGTTGTATATCACAATACAGCACAGATTAGCGTAAAAAACATTTGGATTTCATAGTTGGACAACTTCTTTAAATATGGTATTGTGTCAGAATAAAATGGAAAAATTGTTGATAAATTTGTGGAGGTGTGCAACTTGTATATATCTATTACTCGTTAATTTGGTTAAGGTTTGCTTGAGTGATGAGTGTATTAAAACTCTGTGTTCGGTTCTTGTACAAAATGGGTAGCATATGAACAGAACATTCACCAATGAATGCTTTTACGTATGGACCCATGGTCTGCATGTAAAAAAAATCGCACCATTCACTTTTTTGATTCATTTTTCAGATGATACTTGTCCATGTTAAGTAAATAGGTGTGCAAAAATCAATTTCATGCAGGTTAACATCCATATGTAAGGCATTTTATATGGATCCATTAACATTTTTTACATAGAAAACTGTATTTGGCCTTTTATTAATTAATACATTTTTCATACAAAAAACAAATGGTATATGGATGAAAAAAACAAACAGTTTTGCATCCACCATCTGAACCTGGTCTTTGTCTGTGTTTTCAACATACAAATATAGAGCACTATGTAGTTTATACATGCTCCTATTTGTGTTATGGAAGAACATACCTTGGGATCAATATTTCCAAAAATACTTATTTCTTTTCCTTTTTATCCTTGAAGTAACTGTTTCATGCTTGATTTTTCTCACTAATCGTCTAATATTTCAGTTGAATAGTTTCAACTGAAAATAGACAGGAACATTTATGTGAAGCCCCTAAAAATTAAATTGGGATTTCTTTTAAAATCCAGATGATAACGTTCTAATTTCATTATTCTTAAATTAAACATTAATCAATTAAGCATTTTCATTCGTTGTAATATCTGAGTAGCTCACGTGAACACAAGCGATGGTAATCAGAAAGGATAGCTTCACTGCTGTTGAAATAATTATAATCGCATAATGAAAATGAACTGGAAATGTCTCCTTATGTCTCAATAAAGTTATTACGTTTTTTTAATTTTCAGCTCTCCAGTTTAATTTGGAATGTGCGGTGTAATGAAAAATACTATTTAATAAATAAGCTGTAAGGCTAAGTTCACATTAGCGTCTCTGTGCACAGCATATTATCTGCATGCACAAACACATGTCAAAACGCATTCAAACGCATGGTTACACTGCGTTTTTATCCGCATCAGTTTACGCATGATGCCAAAAAATGCTGCATGTGAATGCGTTTGTATGCGTTTTTGCATGCACTTTTTCAGCGCATGCGTTCGAATTTTCAAAAAATTTGGTTTAGGTGGCAAATGCTGCACCAGGAGAATTTCCTTGCCAAAAGCCACACCCAATGGGCGTGTCTCATGGGGATACTGTATATATAGACCCTACACAGATGAAATCCTCATTTTTTGCTGCTGTATCGAGCTGCAAGATGGATCTTGGCATGGAGAGCTTCTATCGTAATCTGGATTTGGAATTAGCTTTTGCCTTTGCTGTGGCTTGTGAAGAAGAAAGGAGAAGAGCAAGCCGGAGAAGACGTCGTCGCTACTGGCAACAACCCATTGTTGAAGTCCGAGAGAACCATGGAGCCTACCACTCATTGTACACCAAGATACGTGAAAACCTCGGAGAAGTTTTCTGAATTCACGAGGATGTCTGAACAGAGCTTTGATGAATTGTGACATCGTGTGCGAGGATCCATCACCAGGAAGGACAGGGAAATACGCAGAGCAATTCCTGCTGAGGAACATCTGTTGGTGACCCTGAGGTACGTAATTTCGAAAAATAAACACATCATTTACTTTATTGTTAGAAAAGCCATGTACTGATTTTTTTCCCCATTTTCTGTTCGTCAGATTCCTGGCTACCAGAGAGAGACCTTAAGATCTCCACATTTCCAATTCCAGATTGGAGTGTCCACACTTTCTGGGATTGTTGGAGACACCTGCTGTGCTTTATGTGATGTTCTCCATGCAGAATTCCTCCCTCAACCCACAACTGAACTCTTGCTGAAAAATGCAGCAAAATTCAATGAAATTTATAATTTTCCTAACTGTGTGGGGGCTGTGGATGGCAATCACATATGGATTCTGAAACCTGCTGGAAGTGGATCCGAGTATTTCAATTACAAAAACTACTTTTTGATTGTTCTCATAGCAATTTCAGATGCAGAGTGTCAATTTGTCGCTGTTGACTTTGGCTCATTAGGATGAGGAAATAACTCACAGACTTTCAAAAACTCTGACATGGGCCAATGTTTGTATCGTAAAAATTTAAATTTTCCACTACCATAACCTCTTCCGAACACTGAAGGACCACCAATGCCATTTGTTGCGGTTGGGGATGAGGCATTTCAAATGTCTACCAACCTCATAAAATCGTACTCGAGTCTGGACTAGTGTTGAGCGATACCTTCCGATATTCGGAAATGTCGGGATCGGATTGCATTAGCCGATATCCAAAAAATATCGGCTATCGCCGATACCGATACCGGAAACCAATGCAAGTCAATGGGACACAAATATCGGAATGAAAAAAGCCCTTTCTTTCCTTGTACATTCTGTTCCAGAGGGGGGAAGAGTGTGGGCGGTGCGTGGGCGGAGACTGCGTGCATGTGTGGGACCGTGGGGGGTCTGTGTGGGCCTGCTGGGGGTCTGTAGGGGCCTCTCAGGGGTCTGTGTGGGCTGCCGGGGGTCTGTGCAGGCCTGCCGGGGGTCTGTACCGGCCTCTCGGGGGTCTGTGCGGCCTGTTCGAGATCTGTGTGGCCTGCTGGGGGTCTGTACGGGCCTCTCAGGGGTCTGTGCAGCGTGCCAGGGGTCTGTGCGGCCTGCAGGGGGTCTGTATGGGCCTCTCTGGGGTCTGTGCATCCTGTCAGGGGTCTGTTCGGCCTGCTGGGGGTCTGTATGGGCCTCTCGGGGTCTGTGCGGCCTGCCGGGGGTCTTTGTGTTTGTGTGCAGGCATCGTCCGAAGGGAACAGTGACATCGGGTGACGTCACTGCTCTATTGGACTTTCAGTGACACACTGATAGGAGACAATGGCTCCAGCAGTGCATCACTGAGAGGTCAATATAGTTCAAAGTCTCACTTTATGGCAATTGCTGTGTGAGAAATTTCTCACACAGCAATGCCAAAAGTGAGACTAGGGACTATTTTTTTACAGCGGCGGAGGTATACAGCGCGGAAGGATACCTTCCTCCCATCATTGCATTCCTGGAGCCCCTAGAGAGCGGTCTCATCAGCTGATGCTGCCATTCTCCATGGAAGATCGTCGTGGGACACTCGTGGATTTCTGCAGATCAGGGAGTGTATTGGTTGTTTGTTATTTTAATCTTTTTTACAGAAGACACTGGCTTTGGGGATCAAAATGACAAGTGATAGTATGTACTCTATGCTATATGTACTGTATGTCTATATGTATGTATTGTATGTAATGTATGAATGTATTGTATCTAGTATGTATGTAGTAAGTATGTTGCATGTATGTAGTATGTATGAAGTATGTATGTAGTATGTATGTAGTATGTAGAATGTATGGAGTATGTATGTAGTATGTATGTATGGAGTATGTATGTAGTATGTAGTATGGATGTAGTATGTATGTATGTAGAAAGTATTGTAGTATGTATGTATGTTGTATATATGTAGTATGTATGTAGTATGTAAGTTGTATGTATATTGTATGTATGTTGTATGTATTTTGTATGTATGTAGTATGTTGTATGTATGTTGTATGTATGTATGGAGTTGAACTGTGGGAAGGAATAGACAAATTGGAAGGGGGACAACCAAGGGAAAGTAGTGACATATTAGGCAACAGAGACAAATTGGGAGGTGAGGGTGGAGGTGGTAGGACCATTTTTGGCCGTCATTTCTTACTCCTAGTCTTTATTTTGGGAGTTTTGGCCTCTAGCAGCGTGTGGTGCTTGACCTGTGCAGCGTGGTGGATTTTGCTTGCTGCAGTGGTGCTGCACTCTGGAGCGAGGTGGATGCTGCTTGCTGCAGTGGTGCTGCACTCTGGAGCAAGGTGGATGCTGCAGTGGTGCTGCGCTCTGGAGCATGGCGAATGCTGCACTCTGAAGTGTTGTGGATGCTGCTTGCTGCAGGGGTGCTGAACTCTGGAGTGAGGTGGATGCTGCTTGCTGCAGGGGTACGGCACTCTGGAGCGTGGTGGATGCTGCACTCTGGAGCATGGAGGATGCTGCCTGCTGCAGGGGTGCTGCATTCTGGAGCATGGTGGATGCTTCTTTCTGCAGGGGTGCTGCACTCTGGAGCGAGGTGGATGCTGCTTTCTGCAGAGGTGCTGCACTCTAGAGCGTGGTGGATGCTGCACTCTGGAGCGTGAAGGATGCTGCTTGTTGCAGTGCTGCTGCACTGTGGAGTGTGGTGTAGCTGTGAACTGGGGGAACAGGATAGTGATGCTGTGCTTGTTGAAATTGGTAAAATCTGGCTTGCAGCTGATAGCTTCGGGACTGCTGCTGCTGTAATGCCTGGCTGTAAGCAGCCTGACAGGCTGGCATGATGTTCAGCTGGAGTTCAGGCATAAGGTTCTCCGACACGCCCTGCTCTCTTGCTGAAAAAAAATGAAAAAAAAGGAAAACATAAGACCCAAAGTGACAACGGGTGTGAAACTGGGCAGAGTGTGAGACTGGGCAGAGCAGCATAGTGTACACATTCATACTTACACAGGGCCACAGGAGCAATCCACAACAGGTAATCCAAGACAGGAAGGAGCAAACACGCAAAGGCAAGGAGTCCAGGACAGGAAAAACACAGACAGTCTAGAAGGAACAGAAAACAAAACATAAGTACAGAGTACAGAATGCAGTGAGAGACAGACATACATTGTCAAAGCTTCTATACTTACTACTTACATATAGAGTCTTGTCCAGAGTTTTGTGCTCGCATCCAGAGTCTTGAGAGTAATGGAGTTCCTGTCTCCAGACCCCCTTTTATACATCAGTGATTTTGCAGGTGGTGACATCATGTCCTGGACATGATTAGTGTGAAGTATGCATGTGTATCGAACGCATGCGTACGCATGCTCTTGCACACAAATGCATTCCCACAGACAGTAATGCGTTGTTTTGATGCACTAATCCACATGCGTATGTCTGTGCTAAATTGACGCCTCAAAAAATGTGGGCTGTGCTGTATACTATGTGGCTGTGCTCTATACTATGGGCTGTGCTATATACTACGTGGTTGCTATATACTACGTGGCTGTGCTATATACTATGTGGCTGTGCTATATACTACATACTACGTGGCTGTGCTACATACTACGTGGCTGCGTTATATACTATGTGGGCTGTGCTATATACTGCATGGGCTGTGTTATACACTGCGTGAGCTGTGCTGTATACTACGTGGGCTTTTATACACTGCGTGAGCTGTGTTATATACTATGTGGGCTGTGCTATATAGTACGTGGGCTGTGTTATACACTGCATGGGCTGTGCGATATACTGCGTATGCTGTGCTATATACTACGTGGGCAAAGCTATATACTACATGGGCTGTGCTGTATACTACGTGGCTGTGCTATATACTACGTGGCTGCTATATACTACGTGGCTGTGCTATATACTATGTGGCTATGCTATATACTACGTGGCTGTGCTATATACTACATACTACGTGGCTGTGCTACATACTACATGGCTGTGTTATATACTACGTGGCTGTACTATATCCTGCACTCCCAACCCCCAACATCCAGTGCCCCGAACCACCGACATCCTGTGACCAATCAGCGACAGGCGCAGTCCAGCTGTGAATTGAAGCGGGATTTAAACCCCGCTTTACTGATTGGTCGCGCCCGGCCGGCCGCGACCAATCAGTGATATTGGTATGGGATTTAAACAACGCTTCAGTGATTGGTAGCTCACGGCCGGCCACGACCAATCAGTGATATTGGCGTGGTATTTAAACACTGCTTCGGTCATTGGTCGTGCCAGGTCGGCCGTGACCAATCAGCGACAGGCGCAGTCAGGCCGTGAATTGGCGCCAGATTTGAACCACTCTTTGATGATCGGCCAGCCAGGCGCGACCAATCAGCGATATTGGCTCGGAATTTATCCCCCACTCACAGCGCGACGTACATACACACATACATATTTTAGAATACCCGATGCGTTAGAATCGGGCCATCATCTAGTATATAATACAGTCTTGATTTATGCCAAGTGCCATCCAGTAACATGGACTATTGAAGCCTACTATTTGGCTATACGCAAATATTACAATACCTTAGTTCATAATATAATAATAAACTGGATCATTTGTCAAATGAATGAAGAGATGCTGAGTCTGTCTGTTCACAGTGAATCAAATGTATTGCACAAGCTACTGCTCAATTAGGTGGTGGCAGTCCACTCATGTACAGAGGACTACTGAAGGATTAACATTAAAGGGGTATTTTCATCTCCAGGATCCTATCCCAATATGCAGTAGATGTAATAAAAATAATATAAGCAAATACCTACAATTAAAAATGTAGTATAGTTTTTCTCATTCGCTATGTCTCTTTCCTCATGTGCAGGCATTGCAGGAACTTATGTATTCATGGTTACGACTAGTGTTGAGCATTCCGATACCGCAAGTATCGGGTATCGGCCGATATTTGCGGTATCGGAATTCCGATACCGAATTCCGATACTTCCCGCGTATCGGATACCGGAATCGGAAGTTCCCAGAATTCAAACTGAACGCAGCAGCCAATGAGGAATGATTGGAAGTGTGGGCACATCCTGTTTAGCATGGTGGGCATGTAAGTACTGGCAAGGCTTGGATTGGCTGCTGAAATGATGTCACTCTGCACTATAAAAAACGCTGCCACCATTTTGCGCTCACTCTGCTGTGATTTCAGTTAGGGACAGGACGCTGTGTTCTAACTGAGGGCCAGTCGAGCTAGCTAATTGCTTTATTTTCCTTTCCAAAGGCTAATTTAGCAAAACGCTGTGTGTTCTTCACTGTTCACCTTGCTCTTGCCTTGCAGCGCTGTTTTAACAGCGTTCTGCAAGGTCTCTGTGTGTGTGTGTGTGTGCAGCTCACTCTGTAGTCTGTGTGCAGCCATATACCCGGTTGTATTCAGCTCAGGGGGGGTTCACACTGCCTCACACAGTTGTCCTTTTTTGCTCTTAGTGCAGCCTGCTGCACATTTTTTCTCAAATTTCCTATTAGTGTCTTTCCACCAGTCTCCAGCTCTATTGTGGAAAAACACTACATAGGATAACCTAGAGGGGGGTTTTTGGGCCTTGCAGCGCCGTTTACGGCTGTCTGCACGGTCTCCGTGTGAGCCCAGCTCGCCCTGTAGTCTGTGTGCAGCCATAGCCGGTTGGATTCAGCTCAGGGTTCGTTACTGGCTCATACCTTGAGAAAAAATTTACTTTTTTTCAAATAGTGCAGCCTGTTTAAAATTTGAAAAAAAAAATTCCTATTAGTGTCTTTCCACTCGTATCCAGCTGTATAGTGGAAAAACACTATATAGGATAACCTAGAGGAGGGTTTTTTGGCCTTGCAGCGCCGTTTACGGCTGTCTGCACGGTCTCTGTGTGAGCGCAGCTCGCCCTGTAGTCTGTGTGCAGCCATAGCCGGTTGGATTCAGCTCAGGGTGCGTTACTGCCTCATACCTTGAAAAACAATTTCCTTTTTTTCAAATAGTGCAGCCTGTTTAAAATTTGAAAAAAAAAATTCCTATTAGTGTCTTTCCACTCGTATCCAGCTAAATAGTGGAAAAACACTATATAGGATAACCGAGAGGAGGGTTTTTTGGCCTTGCAGCGCCGTTTACGGCTGTCTGCACGGTCTCCGTGTGATTTAAACTAGCTCTGTAGCCCGATCTGCACAAAAAAAAAAGTTAAGTTCACCAAACACAACTTAACACTTGTGTAGGCCACATTTGAAAAATAATAAAGTTTAGTCCACAATTTACAACATTAGTGTTTCTTACACCTGTTAGGAGGAGCATTTCAGGAATAAGCACACTAAGGCCTTAGTACTTTTCTGCTTATCTTTATCTGTCAACCAAGATGAAGAGGGCAGGGAGTAAGGCACGTGGGCGTGGGCGCGGAGCAGGGAGAGGAGCAGGGAGAGGACATGGTGATTCTGTGCCTGCTGCGGGCGCCAGTGACTCGTCGTCACTCAGTTTCAGCAGGGAACAGTCCTTCATGCGCAGCTTTGTCGGAGAGCGCCGTGCACCGCTGCTACGTGAAGACCAAATTGAAGCCGTTGTCGGGTGGATGGCAGCTAACGCCTCGGCATCGACTTCAGTTAGTGCCACATCCTCTCAGGCACAGAGCACTGGAGAGCAGCCATCTGTCAGGAGCCGTCTCTACTTCTGTTCTCTGAATCTCTTGGCTTGGAAACAGGGGGCCAGCCAAGCAGCATTGGAGAAATGGAAGAAGAGGCAGTGTGCAGTGATGCCCAAAAGCTTTATCTCTCTGACTCTGAAGAGGCAGGTGGGCCAGTGCCTCCGGTGACCACAGCGCAGTACGCATCTGATGATGAAACTCAGGTGCCGCTTTCTGATGCGTACTGTGCTGCCGAGACTACCCAGGAGGAGCAGTTGGTGGCAGAGGGTAGTGGAGATGATGAGGTCCTTGACCCATCGTGGCGTGAGGAACAGGAAGGTGGTGGGAGCAGCTCTGAGGAAGAGCTTCCCCTTACGGGCCAAAGAGGGAGAGGGAGGGGGAAGACTGCGGAGCCTGTAGCCTCCACTTTGGCACCCGTTAGGAGCCTGTCTCTTTCCAAAGCCAAAAAAGGCGCTCCCAAGACTTGCAGTGCCTGGTCCTTTTTTGACACAGTTGCAGATGACATTTGTTTTGTCAAATGCAAGCTGTGTCATCAGAAAGTAAAAAGAGGTAAAAGTGTCAGCAACCTCAATACCACAAATATGTGGAAACATGTGCGGAACAGGCACGCGGTGGAGTTACAGAAACACAGTGAAGACGTAGGCCAACCAACAGCGGCAGCTACCACCTCTTTATCTCGTGTTGCCTCTTCCTCCACTGTTGTCCAGAGACCCTGTGTAATTCCACCCACAGCACCACCTTCCCAGTCATCCTCACACTCCCAGTCTACTCTACAGCCATCGGTAGTCCAGGCATGGGAGAAAAGGCGGGCATTCTCGGCCAACCACCCCCGAGCACAGGCTCTGAATGCAGGCATTGCCAAACTGTTGTCCCTGGAAATGCTCTCGTTCAGGCTGGTGGAGACTGACAGCTTCCGTGACTTGATGGCATTGGCAGTCCCACAGTACAAGGTGCCCAGCCGCTTTTACTTCAGCAGGCAGGCTGTCCCTGCCCTGCACAGGCATGTTGAGGCAAACATAAAACATGCGCTACTGAACGCCGTCAGTAGCAAGGTCCAACTCACCACCGATGCGTGGACCAGTCAGCATGGACAGGGGCGATATGTTTCCCTCACTGCCCATTGGGTTAATGTTGTTGAGCCAGGTACAGATCGTGCGAGTGGCGCAGGACGTGTCCTGCCCACTCCAAGGATTGCAGGAATCCAGTCTGTACGCATCGACTCCTCCTCTTACACCAGTTCCTCTGATTCCTCTCTGCAGGATCCGTCACAGTCCACCTCCACATGGACCCGTGAACGTTTACCTATGACCGACATGAACACAGCCGTGGCCAAACGTCAGCAGGCCGTCTTGAAACTAGTTTCATTGGGGCATCGAAGCCACACAGCGCAGGAGCTCTGGAATGCCATCAAGCAGGAGAGCGATGTGTGGTTACTGCCAGCGAATCTCCAGCCAGGCATGGTAGTGTGTGACAATGGCCGAAATCTGGTGGCAGCTTTGGCCCTTGGCAACCTCACTCACATCCCATGTCTGGCACATGTGCTCAATTTGGTTGTGCAGAGTTTTCTGAGGGACTATCCGGATCTTGATGCCCTGCTGCACAAGGTCCGCCTAGAGTGTGCTCACTTGCGGCGTTCCAGCTTGGCCAGATCCCGCATTGCTGCTCTGCAGCGCCGATTCCGCCTTCCGGAACACCGCATCATATGTGACCTACCTACCCGGTGGAATTCCACGTTACATATGTTGGAGCGGTTGTGTGAGCAGCAGCAAGCAGTTATGGAGTACCAGCTGCATCAGGCGCAAAGAAGTCGCAGTCAGCGCCGATCAGACTTCACAACCACAGAGTGGGCCACTATGAAGGACGTCTGCCAGGTTTTGCGTCCTTTTGATTATTCCACGCGGATGGCAAGTGCAGATGATGCACTAGTCAGCATGACTGTCCCCCTTATCTGCCTGCTTCAGCAAACTTTGCAAGGGTTAAGGGATGATGTGGAGGATGAGGAGTCACCTTTTCCATCAGCTTCTGGAGAGTCAGCGCCACGTGGTTCCTCACAAAGGGGTACGCAGGGGCCAATTTGTGAGGAGGATGAGGAGGAGTCAATGGAGGAGGAAGAGCTCCGTCCAGAGGAGGGAGCGACACAATTGTCCAGTGGTCAGTGTGTACAGCGAGGGTGGGGTGATGACGAGCGGGCAGAGATCATGTCTCAAGCAGGGGACAGCGTTTCTGGGCCAGTTGGCACTCTGCAGCACATGGTGGATTTCATGCTGCAGTGCCTGAGAAACGACCGCCGCATCGACCACATTCTCAACATGCCTGATTATTGGGTGTTCACCCTCCTCGATCCTCGCTACCGGGACAACGTCCAAAACCTCATCCCTGCGTTGACCCGGGAGCGTAAATTGCGGGAGTACCACGACACACTGGTGAATTCCATCATCTTCTCCTGTCCAACTGAGAGGAGTGCTGCTAGTGCTTTACAAAGCAGCTCAGTGCGTCGAGGCAGTGGGGGAGGCTCTGCCCAAAGAGGGAGCAGAAGCAGTGCCTCTGCCCAAGGCAAGCCCAGTATGGCACAACTCTGGCACACTTTTGTGTGCCCGCCCCAAATGTCTACACCATCACCGGCGGCTCCAGTCAGCAGGAGGCAACGGTTCCGTCAGATGGTGACAGACTACATGGCTTGCCCTCTTACTGTACTCCCAGACGGCTCTTCCCCGTTCAAGTTTTGGGTCTCTAAGCTGGATACATGGCCAGAGCTAAGCCAGTATGCATTGGAGGTGCTGGCTTGCCCTGCGGCTAGTGTCTTATCGGAACGTGTCTTTAGTGCCGCAGGTGGTGTACTAACAGACCGTCGCATGCGACTATCCTCCGATAACGTTGACCGGCTTACTTTCCTGAAAATGAACCAGGCCTGGATCTCGCAGAAATTTGCCACTCCTCTGCCTGATTAAGTAATTGGGTGTCATCCAGGTCTCCTGCTGTGTTCATCTTTCTACCACCTGAACTGCTATTCCTGGGCTCCAACACCGCCAGTTGCGGCTCAGAAGTGCAGGCTGCACAGTAAAAACATACGACCCAGTGTTATTGGGTTTCAGTAACGTCAGCTGATCCCCAGCTGTGTAGCCGGCAATGTGTCCTGCGACCGCCACGCTGGCACAACAACCTAAATGGAAGGGAACCTGTCCCCCCCCCCCCCCCGTCGTTTGTTACTGAAAGAGCCATCTTGTGCAGCAGTAATGCTGCACAAGGAAAAGGTAGCTCTTTTTTTTTAGCTCTTTGCACACGCAGAACTTAACACTTATAAAATGTGTTCACTGATACCGTTATACCGTCCCGGAGCTGGGACTTTCCTTCGTAATGTGACGCAGCACAGCCGTCATTCCTACCCCCTTGGTGCCATGCGCTGCCTCCTCAGCGTTGTTTTAAGCTGTCACGGAGCCTGCGCTGTTCTGTTATCCCTTGGGCATGCCCTATTTGCGCTGCCTGTCTTGTGACATAATTTGGTGTCAGGCTGGCTGCGCCTGTGCGGCCGCGCTGCCCGAGATCCCGCCTCGCAGTGTCTTCTGATTGAGTCACACTGCGGGCCTGGGATCCATGGGCATGCGCAGTGCATATCTTCCCCTCGGGCTCTCGCTCATTTCCCTCCGCCTTCTTTAGACTGTGCGCCGTCAGCTGATCCCTAGCATGCCACGGCCGTGACACCGCACAGTCTGAAGAAGAGGGAAGGAGGGGAGTGAGAGTCGAGGTTATGCACTGTGCATGCCCATGGTTCCAAGGCCCGCAGTGGGATTACGTTAGACGAGACTGCGAGGTGGGATCTGGAGCAGCGTGGACGCACAGGCACTGACAGCCTGACACCAAATTATGTCAGAAGACAGGCAGCGCTAATTGGGCATGGCCAAGGGCTAACAGAACAGCGCAGGCTCCGTGACAGCTTAAAACAACGCTGAGGAGGCAGCGCACGGCATCAAGGGGATAGGAATGACAGCTGTGCTGTGTCCCATTACGAAGGAAATTCGCACCTCCGGAACGGTTTAACGGTATAAAGGGACACATTTTTAGTGTTTACTTCGGTGTTTGCAAGGAGCATAATTAAAAGAGCAACCTTTTCCTTTTGCATCCTTAGTGCTGCACAAGATGGCTCTTTCAGCTACAAACGTCTTGGGGGGGGGGGTTAAAGGTTCCCTTTCAACTTGCTCCAATCAGGCTTCGGCCTACACTCTGTTCCTCTGCTCCTCCTGCTGTCCCTGGGCTCTAACACCGCCAGTTGGTGCCTGGAAGTGCTGTGTGCACAGTCAACAGTCGCTCCTCTGTTATTGGGGTTCAGTAACGTCAGCTGATCCCCAGCTGTGTGTGCGGCAATACCTCCAATCTGCTCCTCCTGCTGTCCCTGGGCTCTAACACCGCCAGTTGGTGCCTGGAAGTGCTGTGTGCACAGTCAACAGTCGCTCCTCTGTTATTGGGGTTCAGTAACGTCAGCTGATCCCCAGCTGTGTGTGCGGCAATACCTCCAATCTGCTCCTCCTGCTGTCCCTGGGCTCTAACACCGCCAGTTGGTGCCTGGAAGTGCTGTGTGCACAGTCAACAGTCGCTCCTCTGTTATTGGGGTTCAGTAACGTCAGCTGATCCCCAGCTGTGTGTGCGGCAATACCTCCAATCTGCTCCTCCTGCTGTCCCTGGGCTCTAACACCGCCAGTTGGTGCCTGGAAGTGCTGTGTGCACAGTCAACAGTCGCTCCTCTGTTATTGGGGTTCAGTAACGTCAGCTGATCCCCAGCTGTGTATCCGGCAACGTGTCATGCGACCGCCACGCTGGCACAACTAAAATGTAAGGGGACCTGTCCCCCCCCCGTTAGGCGTTTGTTACTGAAAGAGCCACCATGTGCAGCACTAATACTGCACAAGGGAAAGGTCGCTCTTGAAATTATGCTCCTTGCAAACGCTGAACTACACACTCATGTAATGTGTCCCCTCACACCGTCCAACCGTCCCGGAGGTGGGACTTTCCTTTGTAATGTGACGCAGCACAGCCGTCATTGCTACCCCCTTGGCACCGTGCGCTGCCTCCTTAGCTTTGTTTGATTCCGTCATGGACCCTGCGCTGTTATGTTATCCCTTGGCCATGCACAGTTTGCGCTGCCCGTCCTCTGACATCATTTGTTGTCGTCCTGGCTGCGCCTGTGCGTCCACGCTGCCCGAAATCACACCTCGCAGTGTCGTCTAATGTGATCCCACAGTGGGCCTGGTATCCATGGCCATGCGCAGTGCATATACTAGCCTCTCACTCCCCTTCTTCACGCTTCTTCAGACTAGGCGGCGTCAGCTGATCCCTAATAGCATGCCACGGCCGTGACGCCGCACAGTCTGAAGAAGCAGGAAGGAGGTGAGTGAGAGGCGATGATATGCACTGCGCATGCCCATGGATCCCTGGCCCGCAGTGGGACTACATTAGATGACACTGCAAGGTTGGATCTCGGGCAGCTTGGACGCACAGGCACTGCCAGCCTGACACCTACATGATGTCAGAAGACGGGCACCGCTAACTGTGCATGGCCAAGGGATAACATTACAGCGCGGGCTCCGTGACAGAACCAAACAACGTTGAGGAGGTGGCGCCCGGCACCAAGGGGGTTGGAATGACGGCTGTGCTGTGTCACATTACAAAGGAAAGTCCCACTTCCGGGATGGTTTGACGGTGTGAGGGGACACATTATATGAGTGTGTACTTCAGCGTTTGCAAGGAGCATAATTCTCGGAGCCACCATTTTCCATGTGCAGTATTACTGCTGTACAAGATGGCTCTTTCAGCAACAAATGCCTGGGGGGGGGGGGGTTAAAGGTTCCCTTTCAACTTGCTCCACTGCAGGCTTCGGCCTACACTCTGCTCCTCTTTGATTCCCTGGGTTTCAACACTGTCAGTTGCCACCTGGAAGTGTTGTCTACACAGAAAAAACACTAGGTGATGTGTCAGTGGGGTTCAGCACCGCCAGCTGTTCCCCTGCTGTGTAGTCGGCAACGTGTCCAGCACAAGCCACGCTGGCACAACAGAACAAAAGCTGCCACCAGTGCAGGCTTCGGCCTACACTCTGCTCCTCTCCTCCTCCTGCTGACCCTGGGCTCAAACACCGCTAGTTTTTGCCCGGAAGTGCTAGCTGCACAGAGAAAAACACCAGCCAATGTGTTAGTGGGGTTCAGCAACGCCAGCTGTTCCCCTGCTGTGTAGCCGGCAACGTGACCTGCAAACGCCACGCAGGCACATGAACTGAAATTAAAGGGAACCTGGCCCCACCCCCCCAGGTGTTTCTATGTATAACAGCCACCTAGTACAGCAGTACTGCTGCATTTGTACAAGGTGGCTGACTTTTTCTCCTTGCCCACGTGGAACTCAACACGTACAAAATGTGTCTCATTGAGACCATTCCACTGTCCCTGAGGTGTGACTTTCCTTTCTAATGATACGCAGCACCCCCCTTGGTAGCGTTTCCCGTCTTTTGTCATCATGGTTAGCTGGCTGCGCCTGTGCATCCGCCCTGCTAGAAACAACGCCCCTCGTTGTCATATTTATTTTGTCAGCGAGGGTGTGGTTTATGGGCACGAGCAGTGCATATGTTCGCCTGTCTTAACTCATCTCCTTCCGCCTTCTTCAGACTGTGCGGCCTCCTGGCCGTGGTAGGCGATAAGGGATCAGCTGAGGCCGCCCAGTCTGGAGCAGGTGTAAGGACATGTGTGAGCGGCAAACCTATTTACTGCACAAGGCCACGAATCCCAGCCACGCAGTGTGATTTTTTGAAAACACACTGTGGGTCTGGGATTCATGTCCATCGCTAACCGCAACGGCCGACATGAAATGAGGTCAGAAGACAGGAAGCGCTCACAGCGCATGGCCAAGGGATCACAATAGCGCAGACTCCTGTACAGCAAATAACAACGCTCAGGAATCTGCGCCCAGTACCTAGGTGCAAATTTTGACACCTGTGCTGCGTCTCCTTAAAAAGACAAGTCACGCCTCCAAAACTGTTTGACAGTATAATGGGCTAAATAGTGTACGTGTTTTATTCAGCGTGTGCAAGGAGCAAACCAAATAGAGCAACCTTTTACTTGTGCAGCATTAATGCTGCACAAGGTGTGGCTCTTGTACCTTGCAACACCTGAGGGGGGTTAAAGGTAACCTTTGAAATTGGTTCAACTAGGCTTCGGCCTACACTCTGCTCCTCTCCTGCTGACCCTGGGCTCAAACACCGCTAGTTTTTGCCCGGAACTGCTAGCTGCACAGAGAAAAACACCAGTCAATGTGTTAGTGGGGTTCAGCACCGCCAGCTGTTCCCCTGCTGTGTAGTCAGCATCGTGTCCAGCACAAGCCACGCTGGCACAACTGACCAAAAGCTGCCACCAGTGCAGGCTTCGGCCTACACTCTGCTCCTCTCCTCCTCCTGCTGACCCTGGGCTCAAACACCGCCAGTTTCTGCCCGGAAGTGCTAGCTGCACAGAGAAAAACACCAGCCAATGTGTTAGTGGGGTTCAGCACCGCCAGCTGTTCCCCCGCTGTGTAGCCGGCATCGTGTCCAGCACAAGCCACGCTGGCATAACTGACCAAAAGCTGCCACCAGTGCAGGCTTCGGCCTACACATTGCTCCTCTCCTCCTCCTGCTGACCCTGGGCTCTAACACCGCAAGTTTTGGCCCAGACATGCGAGCTGCACAGAGAAAAACACCAGTCAATGTGTCAGTGAGGTTCAGCAACGCCAGCTGTTCCCCTGCTGTGTAGCTTGCAACGTGACCTGCAAACGCCACGCAGGCACATGAACTGAAATTGAAGGGAGCCTGCCCCCCACCCCCAGGTGTTTCTATGTAAAACAGCCACCTTGTACAGCAGTACTGCTGCATTTGTACAAGGTGGCTGACTTTTTCTCCTTGCCCACGTGGAACTCAACACGTACAAAATGTGTCTCATTGAGACCATTCCACTGTCCCTGAGGTGTGACTTTCCTTTCTAATGATACGCAGCACCACCCTTATTAGCGCTGCCCGTCTTTTGACATCATTGGTTAGCTGGCTGCGTCTGTGCGTCTGCCCTGCTCGAAACAACGCCCCTCAGTGTCTTATTTTTTTGGACAGCGAGGGTGTGATTGATGGGCATGTGCAGTGCATATGTTTGAATGTGTTCACTCATCTCCTTCCGACTTCTTCAGACTGGGTGTCCTCATGGCCGCGGCAGGCGATAAGGGATCAGATGAGGCCGCCCAGTCTGAAGCAGGTGTAAGGACATATGTGAGCGTCAAACATATTTACTGAACAAGGCCACGAATCCCAGCCACGCAGTGTGATTTTTTGAAAACACACTGTGGGTCTGGGATTCATGTCCATCGCTAACCGTAACGGCCGACATTAAATGAGGTCAGAAGACAGGAAGCGCTCACAGCGCATGGCCGAGGGATCACAATAGCGCAGACTCCTGTACTGCAAATAACAACGCTCAGGAATCTGCGCACAGCAGCTAGGTGTAAATTTTGACAGCTGTGCTGCATCTCCTTAAAAAGACAAGTCACGCCTCCACTACTGTTTGACAGTATAATGGGCTAAATAGTGTACGTGTTTTATTCAGCGTGTGCAAGGAGCAAAATTAAATAGAGCAACCTTTGACTTGTGCATCATTAATGCTGTTCAAGGTGTGGCACTTGTACCTTGCAACAACTGAGGGGGGGTTAAAGGTAACCTTTGAAATTGGTTCAACTAGGCTTCGGCCTACACTCTGCTCCTCTACTCCTCCTGCTGACCCTGGGCTCAAACACCGCTAGTTTTTGCCCGGAACTGCTAGCTGCACAGAGAAAAACACCAGTCAATGTGTTAGTGGGGTTCAGCAACGCCAGCTGTTCCCCTGCTGTGTAGTCGGCAACGTGTCCAGCACAAGCCACGCTGGCACAACAGAACAAAAGCTGCCACCAGTGCAGGCTTCGGCCTACACTTTGCTCCTCTCCTCCTCCTGCTGACCCTGGGCTCAAACAACGCCAGTTTCTGCCCGGACATACTAGCTGCACAGAGAAAAACACCAGCCAATGTGTTAGTGGGGTTCAGCACCGCCAGCTGTTCCCCTGCTGTGTAGCTGGCAACGTGTCCTGCAAACGCCACGCAGGCACATGAACTGAAATTGAAGGGAGCCTGCCCCCCACCCCCCCAGGTGTTTCTATGTATAACAGCCACCTTGTACAGCAGTACTGCTGCATTTGTACAAGGTGGCTGACTTTTTCTCCTTGCCCACGTGGAACTCAACAAGTACAAAATGTGTCTCATTACAGACCATTACAATGTCCCTGAGGTGTGACTTTCCTTTTTAATGACACGCAGCACCCCCATTGTTAGCGCTGCCCGTCTCCTGACATCATTGGTTGGCTGGCTGTGCCTGTGCGTCCCCCCTGCCCGACACAACGCCCCCCCGTTGTCTCATATATTTTGACTGCGAGGGTGTGATTGATGGGCACGAGCAGTGCATATGTTCCCCTGTCTTCACTCCCGTCCTTCCGCCTTCTTCTGACTGTGCGGCCTCATGGCCGCGGCATGCGATAAGGGATCAGCTGAGGCCGCCCAGTCTGAAGCAGGTGTAAGGACATGTGTGAGCGGCGAACATATTTACTGCACAAGGCCACGAATCCCAGCACCGCAGTGTGACTTTAGGAAAAGCCACTGTGGGTCTGGGATTTATGGCCATCGTTAACCGCACCGGCCAACATGAAATGAGGTCATGAGACGGCCTGCACTAACAGGGTATTGCCAAGGGATAACACAAGAGCGCAGTTTCCTGTACTGCAAATAACAACGGTAAGGAATCTGCGCCCAGCACCTAGGTGTAAATTTGTACACCTGTGCTGCGTCTCCTTAAAAAGACTAGTAGTCACGCCTCCACTACTGTTTGACAGTATAATGGGCTAAATAGTGTACGTGTTTAATTCAGCGTGTGCAAGGAGCAAAATTAAATAGAGCAACCTTTGACTTGTGCATCATTAATGCTGTTCAAGGTGTGGCTCTTGTACCTTGCAACACCTGAGGGGGGGGTTAAAGGTAACCTTTGAAATTGGTTCAACTAGGCTTCGGCCTACACTCTGCTCCTCTCCTCCTCCTGCTGACCCTGGGCTCAAACACCGCTAGTTTTTGCCCGGAACTGCTAGCTGCACAGAGAAAAACACCAGTCAATGTGTTAGTGGGGTTCAGCAACGCCAGCTGTTCCCCTGCTGTGTAGTCGGCAACGTGTCCAGCACAAGCCACGCTGGCACAACAGAACAAAAGCTGCCACCAGTGCAGGCTTCGGCCTACACTTTGCTCCTCTCCTCCTCCTGCTGACCCTGGGCTCAAACAACGCCAGTTTCTGCCCGGACATGCTAGCTGCACAGAGAAAAACACCAGCCAATGTGTTAGTGGGGTTCAGCACCGCCAGCTGTTCCCCTGCTGTGTAGTCGGCAACGTGTCCAGCACAAGCCACGCTGGCACAACAGAACAAAAGCTGCCACCAGTGCAGGCTTCGGCCTACACTTTGCTCCTCTCCTCCTCCTGCTGACCCTGGGCTCAAACAACGCCAGTTTCTGCCCGGACATGCTAGCTGCACAGAGAAAAACACCAGCCATTGTGTTAGTGGGGTTCAGCACCGCCAGCTGTTCCCCTGCTGTGTAGCTGGCAACGTGTCCTGCAAACGCCACGCAGGCACATGAACTGAAATTGAAGGGAGCCTGCCCCCCACCCCCAGGTGTTTCTATGTATAACAGCCACCTTGTACAGCAGTACTGCTGCATTTGTACAAGGTGGCTGACTTTTTCTCCTTGCACACGTGGAACTCAACAAGTACAAAATGTGTCTCATTACAGACCATTACAATGTTCCTGAGGTGTGACTTTCCTTTTTAATGACACGCAGCACCCCCATTGTTAGCGCTGCCCGTCTCCTGACATCATTGGTTGGCTGGCTGTGCCTGTGCGTCCCCCCTGCCCGACACAACGCCCCCCGTTGTCTCATATATTTTGACTGCGAGGGTGTGATTGATGGGCACGAGCAGTGCATATGTTCCCCTGTCTTCACTCCCCTCCTTCCGCCTTCTTCTGACTGTGCGGCCTCATGGCCGCGGCATGCGATAAGGGATCAGCTGAGGCCGCCCAGTCTGAAGCAGGTGTAAGGACATGTGTGAGCGGCGAACATATTTACTGCACAAGGCCACGAATCCCAGCACCGCAGTGTGACTTTAGGAAAAGCCACTGTGGGTCTGGGATTTATGGCCATCGTTAACCGCACCGGCCAACATGAAATGAGGTCATGAGACGGCCTGCACTAACAGGGTATTGCCAAGGGATAACACAAGAGCGCAGTTTCCTGTACTGCAAATAACAACGGTAAGGAATCTGCGCCCAGCACCTAGGTGTAAATTTGTACACCTGTGCTGCGTCTCCTTAAAAAGACTAGTAGTCACGCCTCCACTACTGTTTGACAGTATAATGGGCTAAATAGTGTACGTGTTTAATTCAGCGTGTGCAAGGAGCAAAATTAAACAGAGCAACCTTTGACTTGTGCATCATTAATGCTGTTCAAGGTGTGGCTCTTGTACCTTGCAACACCTGAGGGGGGGGTTAAAGGTAACCTTTGAAATTGGTTCAACTAGGCTTCGGCCTACACTCTGCTCCTCTCCTCCTCCTGCTGACCCTGGGCTCAAACACCGCTAGTTTTTGCCCGGAACTGCTAGCTGCACAGAGAAAAACACCAGTCAATGTGTTAGTGGGGTTCAGCAACGCCAGCTGTTCCCCTGCTGTGTAGTCGGCAACGTGTCCAGCACAAGCCACGCTGGCACAATAGAACAAAAGCTGCCACCAGTGCAGGCTTCGGCCTACACTTTGCTCCTCTCCTCCTCCTGCTGACCCTGGGCTCAAACAACGCCAGTTTCTGCCCGGACATGCTAGCTGCACAGAGAAAAACACCAGCCAATGTGTTAGTGGGGTTCAGCACCACCAGCTGTTCCCCTGCTGTGTAGTCGGCAACGTGTCCAGCACAAGCCACGCTGGCACAACCGACCAAAAGCTGCCACCAGTGCAGGCTTCGGCCTACACTTTGCTCCTCTCCTCCTCCTGCTGACCCTGGGCTCAAACAACGCCAGTTTCTGCCCGGACATGCTAGCTGCACAGAGAAAAACACCAGCCAATGTGTTAGTGGGGTTCAGCACCGCCAGCTGTTCCCCTGCTGTGTAGCTGGCAACGTGTCCTGCAAACGCCACGCAGGCACATGAACTAAAATTGAAGGGAGCCTGCCCCCCACCCCCAGGTGTTTCTATGTATAACAGCCACCTTGTACAGCAGTACTGCTGCATTTGTACAAGGTGGCTGACTTTTTGTCCTTGCCCACGTAGAACTCAAAACGTACAAAATGTGTCTCATTGAGACCATTCCACTGTCCCTGAGGTGTGACTTTCCTGGTGTGACTTTCCTTTCTAATGATACGCAGCACCCCCCTTGGTAGCGCTTCCCGTCTTCTGACATCATTGGTTGGCTTGTTGCGCCTGTGCGTCCGCCCTGCCTGAAACAATGCTCCTCGTTGTCTTATTTTGACTGCGAGGGTGTGATTGATGGGCACGAGCAGTGCATATCTTCACCTGTCTTAACTCATCTCCTTCCGCCTTCTTCAGACTGTGCAGCCTCATGGCCGCGGCATGCGAGAAGGGATCAGCAGAGGCCGCCCAGTCTGAAGCAGGTGTAAGGACGTGTGTGAGCGGCCAAAATATTTACTGCTCAAGGCCACGAATCACAGCACCGCAGTGTGACTTTATGAAAAGGCACTGTGGGTCTGGGATTTATGGCCATCGTTAACCGCACCGGCCAACATGAAATGAGGTCATAAGACGGGCAGCTCTAACAGGGCATTGCCAAGGGATAACACAAGAGCGCAGACTCCTGTACAGCAAATAACAACGCTCAGGAAGCTGCGCCAAGCACCAAGGCGTTATTTGGGACACCTGTGCTGCGTCTCCTTAAAAAGCCAAGTCACGCATCCACTACAGTTTGACTGTAGAATGGGCTAAATTGTGTACGTCTTTCATTCAGCGTGTGCAAGTAGACAAATTAATAGAGCAACCTTTCACTTGTGCAGCATTAATACTGCACAAGGTGTGTCTCTTGTACTTTGTAACACCTGAGGGGGGGTTAAAGGTTTCCTTTGAAATTGGTTCAAATAGGCTTCGGCCTACACTCTGCTCCTCTCCTCCTCCTCCTGCTTCAACACGGGCTCTAACATCGCTAGTTTTTGACCGCAAGTGCTAGCTGCACAGAGAAAAACACACGCCATTGTGTTAGTGGGGTTCAGCAACGCCAGCTGTTCCCCCACTGTGTAGCCGGCAAAGTGTCCTGCAAACGCAACGCAGACACAAAGCTGCCTCCAGTGCAGGCTTCGGCCTACACTCTGCTCCCCCTGCTTCCCTTAGCTCCAACACCGCTAGTTGGGGCTCTAGGAAGACAATCTTTAATAGGCAACGCATCTGGGTTCCAGCACCGCCAGCTGGTTCTCGGCAGTGTTCTTGTCACAGGTACTCCCTCGTGCCAAGCCTGGTTTCAGCACCGTCAGCTGTTTCCGGGTTGTGTCAAGCTCACTGAGACGCCTATGCTTGCCCCGTCGTGGTGCGGTCGGGGTTAGCCAACTCCAGGGTGCCTCCAGTTTAGGAGCTTCCTATGTGGGCTGCGTGAACTGGTAGTCAAGGCTGGTTCTGTAGTGCCAGTAGGCCCAGCTCCCCCTGTAGGACTGTTGGGGTTCGGTAACTGCGGCTGCCTCGCGGCCTAGCTGTTCTCTCCTCTCCTGTGGGCCTTGGGGTCCACCACCTGGTTCCAGCACCGTCAGCTGGTTCCGGGCCGAGCCTTTGGCTTAGGTGCCTCCTCCTGGGTATCCGAGTTCCGCCAACGTCAGGCGGTCCTTGGTAGTGCTTTTAAGCGCGGGCACCTACAGCTTAGTAACCGGGTTCCAGCACCGCCAGCTGGTCCTCGGTCGTGCCATTGGCTCTTGCACACTGGGGCAACGCATCTGGGTTCCAGCACCGCCAGCTGGTTCTCGGCAGTGTTCTTGTCACAGGTACTCCCTCGTGCCAAGCCTGGTTTCAGCACCGTCAGCTGTTTCCGGGTTGTGTCAAGCTCACTGAGACGCCTATGCTTGCCCCGTCATGGTGCGGTCGGGTTAGCCAACTCCAGGGTGCCTCCAGTTTAGGAGCTTCCTATGTGGGCTGCGTGAACTGGTAGTCAAGGCTGGTTCTGTAGTGCCAGTAGGCCCAGCTCCCCCTGTAGGACTGTTGGGGTTCGGTAACTGCGGCTGCCTCGCGGCCTAGCTGTTCTCTCCTCTCCTGTGGGCCTTGGGGTCCACCACCTGGTTCCAGCACCGTCAGCTGGTTCCGGGCCGAGCCTTTGGCTTAGGTGCCTCCTCCTGGGTATCCGAGTTCCGCCAACGTCAGGCGGTCCTTGGTAGTGCTTTTAAGCGCGGGCACCTACAGCTTAGTAACCGGGTTCCAGCACCGCCAGCTGGTCCTCGGTCGTGCCATTGGCTCTTGCACACTGGGGCAACGCATCTGGGTTCCAGCAACGCCAGCTGGTTCTCAGCAGTGTTCTTGTCACAGGTACTCCCTCGTGCCAAGCCTGGTTTCAGCACCGTCAGCTGTCTCCGGGTTGTGTCAAGCTCACTGAGACGCCTATGCTTGCCCCGTCGTGGTGCGGTCGGGGTTAGCCAACTCCAGGGTGCCTCCAGTTTAGGAGCTTCCTATGTGGGCTGCGTGAACTGGTAGTCAAGGCTGGTTCTGTAGTGCCAGTAGGCCCAGCTCCCCCTGTAGGACTGTTGGGGTTCGGTAACTGCGGCTGCCTCGCGGCCTAGCTGTTCTCTCCTCTCCTGTGGGCCTTGGGGTCTACCACCTGGTTCCAGCACCGTCAGCTGGTTCCAGGCCGAGCCTTTGGCTTAGGTGCCTCCTCCTGGGTATCCGAGTTCCGCCAACGTCAGGCGGTCCTTGGTAGTGCTTTTCAGCGCGGGCACCTACAGCTTAGTAACCGGGTTCCAGCACCGTCAGCTGGTCCTCGGTCGTGCCATTGGCTCTTGCACACTGGGGCAACGCATCTGGGTTCCAGCAACGCCAGCTGGTTCTCGGCAGTGTTCTTGTCACAGGTACTCCCTCGTGCCAAGCCTGGTTTCAGCACCGTCAGCTGTTTCCGGGTTGTGTCAAGCTCACTGAGACGCCTATGCTTGCCCCGTCGTGGTGCGGTCGGGTTAGCCAACTCCAGGGTGCCTCCAGTTTAGGAGCTTCCTATGTGGGCTGCGTGAACTGGTAGTCAAGGCTGGTTCTGTAGTGCCAGTAGGCCCAGCTCCCCCTGTAGGACTGTTGGGGTTTGGTAACTGCGGCTGCCTCGCGGCCTAGCTGTACTCTCCTCTCCTGTGGGCCTTGGGGTCCACCACCTGGTTCCAGCACCGTCAGCTGGTTCCGGGCCGAGCCTTTGGCTTAGGTGCCTCCTCCTGGGTATCCGAGATCCGCCAACGTCAGGCGGTCCTTGGTAGTGCTTTTAAGCGCGGGCACCTACAGCTTAGTAACCGGGTTCCAGCACCGTCAGCTGGTCCTCGGTCGTGCCATTGGCTCTTGTACCTTCTGCTCCCCATCCTGGTTCCAGTACCGTCAGCTGGTTCCGGGCAGAGCCTTTGGCTTAGGTGCCTCCTTCTGGGTATCCAAGTTCCACCAACGTAAGGTGGTCCTTGGTAGTGCTTTCAGGCACGGGTACCTCCTGCTTAGTAACCGGGTTCCAGTAACGTCAGCTGGTCCTCGGTAGTTCCATTGGCTCTTGGACCTTCGGCTACCCATCCGGGTTCCAGTACCGTCAGCTGGTTCTCGGCAGTGTCTTTTGCTCTTGTACCTTCTGCTCCCCATCCTGGTTCCAGTAACGTCAGCTGGTTCCGGGCAGAGCCTTTGGCTTAGGTGCCTCCTTCTGGGTATCCGAGTTCCGCCAACGCCAGGCGGTCCTTGGTAGTGTTTTTTAGCACGGGTACCTCCTGCTTAGTAACCGGGTTCCAGTAACGTCAGCTGGTCCTCGGTAGTTCCATAGGCTCTTGAACCTTCGGGTAGCCATCCGAGTTCCAGTTCCATCAGCTGGTTCTTGGCATTTTCTCAGCCTTCTTGTACCTTCTGCTACATTTCCAAGTTTAAGACCCTAAAGTCGACGACCCGGAAGACCACCCCGATGACGACGACGACGACGACCCGGAAGACCACCCCGATGACGACGGCGGAGACGACGATGGCGGAGACGACGACGGCGGAGACGACGACGGCTGAGACGACGACGGCGGAGATGACGACACTGGAGACGACGACCCTGGAGACGACGACATGGAAGACCGAGAAGCAGAAGAACAAGAGGCTGCAGAACAAAGAGCAGAAGAACATTAAGCATAAGACTTAATATCAGAGCAAAAGATATTATCTAAATTATATGCAGAAGAAGACTAAGCAGTGTATGGGGGTGAGTCCGTTCCTCCTCGTGGTGCCCCTGGATAAAGCCTGATGCTGCAGGCCAAACTGAACGCGGACAAATGTAACTTTTGTGACTGGCAGAACGGAAGGTGTAATCTTCCAACTTTTCTAGATAACAACTACGGGAATGCCTGTCACAAATGAGAATATGATGAAGAAGTAGAATAGGAAGAATAATAACAGTGGAATAAAAAGAATATGTAGAATAGGAAGAATAATAATAGTTGAATAAAATGAATATGAAGAATGTAATAAAAAAAAAATAGGTAGAAGATGAAGAAGAAGATGAATAAGGTGAAGAAGAAGTTGATGTCAAAGATGCTGATGATGATGAAGATGAAAGTGTGGGAAAAGTAAAAAAAAAAAAAGAAAAAAAAGAAGGGGAAGGGCGTGGAATAGTGAAACATCAATATCTGACAAAATTAAAAAAAAATTACATACTCAATATCTTTTTCACTCCGAACGTCTTTAAAAAAAACAAAACATGCTATTCTATTTGATTGGGCTAAACCTCATTGCCTTTAATGTCTCCGCCACCTCCCACAATACATCCTACATTATTCTTAGTTGTTTTCCTTGATGTAGAATGAACCTACAAGGAAAGAAAGGGTTTATTTTAATTCCGATATTTTGGTCCCATTGACTTGCATTGGGATCGGGTATCGGTATCGGCGATATCCGATATTTTTTGAATATCGGCCGATCCCAACCGATACCGATACTTTCCGATATCGGAAGGTATCGCTCAACACTAGTTACGACCACTAGCAACTACTTATCTGTCACTATATCAGTGGTTGTAACCATGGATGCCTAAGTTATTGCAATGCCTGCCCATGAGGAAAGAGACACAGCGAATCAAATAAGTAGCGAATCAAATAAAGTTAACTACAGTTGTAGGTACTAATTGTAGGTATTTGCTAATATTGCTATTACACCTACTTCATATTGCAAAAGGATATTGGAGCTCTCAATGCTTCTTTAAGTCCCTCAATTTGATTGCACTGCTGCCTACTCCTATGAATTAGCATTAGAAATAAAGGGGTGTGATGACATCACTCATCCTTGCTTTTACGGAAGCAGTCACAAAGAGGCGCCTGCTAGAAGAAATCAGCAGTAGAAAGTAACGAGCAGATGATATCACTCGTACTTGCTCTTTCAGGGGCAGTCACAGAGGTGTCTGCTACTAGAAATCAGCAGTAGAAAGTAAGGGGCTGATGACATAACATATTCGCTCTTCTGGAGGCAGTTACAAAGAGGTGTCTACTACTAGAAAACAATATTAGAAATAAAGAGACTAATAACATACCATACTCACTCTTCTGGAGGCAGTCACAAAGAGGTGCCTGCTATTAGAAATCAGCACTGGAAAGTAACGGGCTGATGACATAACATGCCTGCTCTTCCAGAGGCCATCAGAAACAGTGCTGTGATTCATAGTTCAAGCATTTTTTTGTACATTAATTGATTACTAATTTAATTTATTACTAAAGACACTTATAGCTATACAAAATTCAATAAACACTTGTGTATCCGCTGGGAATGTAAGCTTATAAATGTGATACACAACCATACTCTGCATAAAATCAAAAGGTTATTAATTGCTGATTAGTGATGAGTGAGCACTAAAAAGTCGAGCAAATCATAATGTCCGGGTGCTCCATCTGAGTAATGATTATAATGGAAGTCAATGGGATACTCGAGCAATTTTCCAGCGCCCCCCCCCCCCCCCCCCCTCCCCTGGAGGTCTGGAGGGGGGTCTAAATATTATTGAAAACCATGCATCTCTAAATCCCAGGTCGCTGTTGGGAACATTGTTGTTGGAGTGTTATGCCACTTTTACGGACTGACAAAAAAACATACAAAACTGAAGTTAAAATGGAATAGACTGAAAAAAATGTTAATAACAATTCATTCAAGGATAATGACTTGTATTTAAGGCAAGAAGAATAACAGAAAATAAAATGCTCCTCCAGACCTTGAGCTATGTCCACATGTAGTATTTTTTGCTGCATTTTTGCTTGTTTGCATTGCTTACAATGGTGAAACAAACATTCTACAGGAAATGTAATTTCATCATTTTATACCTTATCTGGCCATGTGGTGTGTGAGACATGATCATCAGACACATCCTGTTTAATTTATGAAGTAGAGTCTCTGAAAGTCACATTTTTTTTCAGGGCCATAACTGTGTAGAGGGCCAACAGACGGCCTTTACTATTGTTAGAGGGCCATCAGGTGTGCCTGACTATTGTTAGAGGGCAAACAGGTGGCCCTCACACAAATTTGGAGAATCAACAGCCAGCCCTCACTAAGTATTTTTGGAGGACCAGCAGATGGACACATTAAATCGGTTAATTTTGCTTGCTTTTGTTGAATTTCTGAGTACAGATCACCGTAAAAAACATGAATCGGTCAATAAGTCCATGGAAAAAAGCAGCAGCAAAGTTTAGGATTTATAGAGCAATAATCGCTGACTAGATGCCTGTCATTCACTGTACCTAGCGCCATATCTCACCATACATGAATTACAGATAAGAGTGGTATTATTGTAGACTATAGACAGGATTTGAACTGACCCTGAAAAGATTTTTTTGTTGTATGTGTTAGCAATAAACTCTGGGGAACCCAAGTAACACTGGCAGCTTTCATGAATTTCTGAGTACACGTCACCATAAAAGCATGATTCGGTCAATGAGTCCATGGAAGAAAGCAACAGCAAGGCTTAGAATTTTTAAGGCAACAATCCCTGACTAGATGGCTATAATACACTATCCTGTCATGATCCCAATGGCAGGGGATCACAAAAGGACAAGCACACAAAAAACAGAACAAGCTCTAGGGTGATGGAAACTGAGCTGACCGCGATCCTGAACCTAATTCACAACACTAGCAGTAGCCGGGGAACGTGCCTACGATGATTCTAGACGTCTCGCGCCAGCCGAAGGACTAGCTTCCCCTATCAGAAGAAACAAAGACCTCTCTTGCCTCCAGAGAAACACCCCACAGAAATAGCAGCCCCCACATGTAATGACGGTGAAATGAGAGGAAAGCACATACGTAGTAATGAAAATAGACTCAGCAAAATGAGGCCCGCTAAAACTAGATAGCAGAGGATACAAAAGTGAACTGCGCGGTCAGCGAAAAACCCTACAAAAAACCATCCTGAAATTACCTGAACTCATGTGCCAACTCATGGAACATGAGGAGTAATATCAGCCCACTAGAGCAACCAGCAACAAGGAATCACATAACTGCAAGCTGGACTAAAACAAAAATAAAGCAAAACGTGGAACAGGAAAATCAAAAACTTAGCTTGTCCTGATGATTACAGAAGCGGAAAGCAGAGGTAACAAGACACACTGATTACATTGATCGCCGGCGAGGAAATGACAAGAAAGCCAGGTTAAATAGGAAACTCCCATATCCTGATAGAACAGGTGGACACCAGAGACCGCAGAGAACACAAGTCACCCAGTACCATCTGTAACCACCAGAGGGAGCCCAAAAACAGAATCCACAACAGTACCCCCCCCTTGAGGAGGGGTCACCGAACCCTCACGAGAACCACCAGGGCGACCAGGATGAGCCCTATGAAATGCACGGACCAAATCAGCAGCATGAACATCAGAGGCAACCACCCAAGAATTATCCTCCTGACCATAACCCTTCCACTTGACCAAATACTGAAGTTTCCGTCTGGAAACACGAGAATCCAAGATCTTCTCCACAACATACTCCAATTCTCCCTCCACCAGCACCGGAGCAGGAGGCTCAAGCGAAGGAACAACAGGTACCTCATACTTCCGCAACAACGACCGATGGAACACATTATGAATAGCAAACGATGCCGGGAGATCCAAACGAAACGACACAGGGTTAAGAATTTCCAAGATCCTATAGGGACCGATAAACCGAGGCTTGAACTTAGGAGAAGAGACCTTCATAGGAACAAAACGAGAAGACAACCACACCAAGTCCCCAACACGAAGTCGAGGACCCACGCGGCGACGGCGATTAGCAAACTGCTGAGCCCTCTCCTGGGACAACTTCAAATTGTCCACCACATGACTCCAAATCTGATGCAACCTATCCACCACCATGTCCACTCCAGGACAATCAGAAGGCTCCACCTGACCAGAGGAAAAACGAGGATGAAACCCCGAATTACAAAAGAAAGGAGAAACGAAGGTAGCAGAACTAGCCCGATTATTAAGGGCAAATTCGGCAAGCGGCAAAAAGGTAACCCAGTCATCTTGATCAGCAGAAACAAAACACCTTAAATAAGTTTCCAAGGTCTGATTAGTTCGTTCCGTCTGGCCATTCGTCTGAGGATGGAATGCAGACGAAAAGGACAAATCAATGCCCATCTTAGCACAGAACGTCCGCCAAAATCTAGACACAAACTGGGATCCCCTGTCAGAAACAATGTTCTCCGGAATCCCATGCAAACGAACCACGTTCTGAAAAAACAGAGGGACCAACTCAGAGGAGGAAGGTAACTTAGGCAAGGGGACCAGATGAACCATTTTAGAAAAGCGGTTACACACAACCCAGATGACGGACATTTTTTGAGAGACAGGGATATCCGAAATAAAGTCCATGGAAATGTGCGTCCAAGGCCTCTTCGGGATAGGCAAAGGTGACAACAATCCACTGGCCCGAGAACAGCAAGGCTTAGCCCGAGCGCAAACTTCACAAGACTGCACAAAAGAACGCACATCCCTCGACAAGGAAGGCCACCAAAAAGACCTGGCCACCAAGTCTCTAGTACCAAATATTCCAGGATGACCTGCCAACGCAGAAGAATGGACCTCGGAGATGACTCTACTGGTCCAATTATCCGGAACAAACAGTCTTTCAGGCGGACAACGATCAGGTTTATCCGCCTGAAACTCCTGCAAAGCACGTCGCAAGTCTGGGAAGACAGCCGACAAAATCACCCCATCCCTAAGGATACCAGTGGGCTCAGAATTTCCAGGGGAATCAGGCACAAAACTCCTAGAAAGAGCATCCGCCTTCACATTCTTTGAACCTGGCAGGTATGAAACCACAAAATCGAAACGGGAGAAAAACAGTGACCAACGAGCCTGTCTAGGATTCAGACGCTTGGCAGACTCAAGGTAAATCAGATTTTTGTGATCAGTCAAGACCACCACACGATGTCTAGCACCCTCAAGCCAATGACGCCACTCCTCAAATGCCCACTTCATGGCCAAAAGCTCCCGATTACCAACATCATAATTCCGCTCAGTGGGCGAAAACTTTCTAGAAAAGAACGCACATGGCTTCATCACCGAGCAATCGGAGCTTCTCTGTGACAAAACCGCCCCCGCTCCAATCTCAGAAGCATCAACCTCAACCTGAAAAGGAAGCGAAACATCTGGCTGACGCAACACAGGAGCAGAAGAAAACCGGCGCTTAAGTTCCTGAAAGGCCTCCACAGCCGCAGGAGACCAATCAGCAACATCAGCACCCTTCTTAGTCAGATCCGTCAAAGGCTTAACAACACTAGAAAAATTAGTTATGAAGCGACGATAAAAATTAGCAAAGCCCAAGAACTTCTGTAGACTCTTAAGAGATGTAGGCTGCGTCCAGTCACAAATAGCTTGAACCTTGACGGGATCCATCTCAATAGTAGAAGGGGAAAAAATATACCCCAAAAAAGAAATCTTCTGGACTCCAAAGAGACACTTTGAACCTTTTACAAACAAAGAATTGGCCCGCAGGACCTGAAACACCTTCCTGACCTGCTGAACATGGGACTCCCAGTCATCAGAAAAAACCAAAACATCATCCAAATACACAATCATAAATTTATCCAGATATTCACGGAAAATATCGTTATCCTAATCACCACAAAAAAATGCAGAAAAAATCCCATAAAAATATAACTTTATTAATATGCAATAATAAAAGTGTACCAGAACAGATACAAAGGACACAAGTATGGGGACAAAGGAACTCAAGTGATAATACATAAAACAAAGGGCCCAAGATCCCACCCATAGACAAAGCATACCATACTCCAAAAATAAAGGATATCAATCCATAAGTATGGGCAAAGTATGTATATACATACAATTATAATGCTGGTACCTTGACCCGATATCCAACTAGGCAACAACATTGCTACATTGTTGTTGCCTAGTTGGATATCGGGTCATGGTACCAGCATTATAATTGTATGTATATACATACTTTGCCCATACTTATGGATTGATATCCTTTATTTTTGGAGTATGGTATGCTTTGTCTATGGGTGGGATCTTGGGCCCTTTGTTTTATGTATTATCACTTGAGTTCCTTTGTCCCCATACTTGTGTCCTTTGTATCTGTTCTGGTACACTTTTATTATTGCATATTAATAAAGTTATATTTTTATGGGATTTTTTCTGCATTTTTTTGTGGTGATTAGGATAACTGGTAGGTTCGCAGCTGTCCCTATATAGTCCTCGACATACATACATGGGGTACTTTTTTGTGTAGTCTATATTTACATAATTGCATATTCTATTTTCCCTGTATGTAAAATGCGAGTTGCAACTCTATTATCTACGGAAAATATCGTGCATAAAGGACTGGAAGACAGAAGGAGCATTAGAAAGTCCAAAAGGCATCACCAAATACTCAAAATGGCCCTCAGGCGTATTAAATGCGGTTTTCCACTCATCACCCTGCTTAATCCGCACAAGATTATACGCACCCCGAAGATCAATCTTAGTGAACCATTTAGGCCCCTTAATGCGAGCGAACAAATCAGTCAACAATGGCAAAGGATACTGATATTTGACCGTAATCTTATTTAAAAGACGGTAATCTATACAAGGCCTCAAGGAACCATCTTTTTTGGCCACGAAAAAAAAACCTGCTCCCAAAGGAGATGAAGATAAACGGATATGTCCCTTTTCCAAGGACTCCTTAACATAATCCCGCATAGCAGTATGCTCTGGCACTGACAGATTGAACAAACGACCTTTAGGAAATTTACTGCCAGGAATTAAATCTATAGCACAATCGCAATCCCTGTGAGGAGGAAGCGAATTGAGCTTAGGCTCCTCAAAAACATCCCGATAATCAGACAAAAATACAGGAACCTCAGAAGGAGTAGATGAAGCGATAGAAATCGGAGGTGCATCATCATGAACCCCCTGACATCCCCAGCTTAACACAGACATCGCCTTCCAGTCCAAGACTGGGTTATGAGTTTGTAACCATGGCAGACCAAGCACTAAGACATCATGTAAATTACAGTACCAGGAAGCGAATCACCTCCTGATGCCAAAGGTGTAGAGTCAATTCCTTTCAAAGGAATAGGGACTTCCAGAGGCTCCAGACTAAACCCACAGCAGTTGGCAAATGACCAATCCATAAGACTCAGGGCAGCGCCTGAATCCACATAGGCATCGACGGAAATGGCTGATAATGAACAAATCAGAGTCACAGACAGAATGAACTTAGACTGTAAAGTACTAATGGCAACAGACTTATCAACCTTTTTTGTGCGTTTAGAGCATGCTGATATAACATGAGCTGAATCACCACAATAAAAACACAACCCATTTTTCCGCCTATAGTTTTGCCGTTCACTTCTGGACTGAATTCTATCACATTGCATTGTCTCAGGTGCCTGTTCAGAAGACACCGCCAAATGGTGCACAGGTTTGCGCTCCCGTAAACGCCGATCAATCTGAATAGCCATAGTCATAGACTCATTCAGACTTGTAGGCGCCGGGAACCCCACCATAACATCTTTAATGGCCTCAGAAAGGCCATCTCTGAATTTTGCAGCCAGAGCGCACTCATTCCACTGAGTAAGCACCGACCATTTCCGAAATTTCTGACAATATATTTCTGCTTCATCTTGCCCCTGAGAGAGAGCCAATAAAGCTTTTTCAGCCTGAATCTCTAGGTTAGGTTCCTCATAGAGCAAACCCAATGCCAGAAAAAACGCATCCACATTGAGCAACGCAGGATCCCCTGGTGCCAATGCAAATGCCCAATTCTGAGGGTCACCCCGCAGGAAAGATATTACAATTTTGACTTGCTGAGCAGGGTCTCCAGAGGAGCGAGATTTCAAAGAAAGAAACAACTTGCAATTGTTCCTAAAATTCAGAAAACTAGATCTATCTCCAGAAAAAAACTCTGGGATAGGAATTCTAGGTTCAGACATAGGAGCATGTACAACAAAATCTTGTATATTTTGAACCTTAGCAACAAGATTATTCAGGCTGGAAGCCAAACTCTGGACGTCCATGATAAACAGCTGAGGTCAGAGCCATTCAAGGATTAAGAGGAGGTAAGACACAGCCAGGCTGCAATTAAGGCTAGGCAGCAAACTCTGAGGGAAGGAAAAAAAAAAAAAAAAAACAACTTCCTCAGACTACTTTTCCTCCTACTTCAGCCAATACGATTACCACTTTTAGGCCGGCGATACTGTCATGATCCCAATGGCAGGGGATCACAAAAGGACAAGCACACAAAAAACAGAACAAGCTCTAGGGTGATGGAAACTGAGCTGACCGCGATCCTGAACCTAATTCACAACACTAGCAGTAGCCGGGGAACGTGCCTACGATGATTCTAGACGTCTCGCGCCAGCCGAAGGACTAGCTTCCCCTATCAGAAGAAACAAAGACCTCTCTTGCCTCCAGAGAAACACCCCACAGAAATAGCAGCCCCCACATGTAATGACAGTGAAATGAGAGGAAAGCACATACGTAGTAATGAAAATAGACTCAGCAAAATGAGGCCCGCTAAAACTAGATAGCAGAGGATACAAAAGTGAACTGCGCGGTCAGCGAAAAACCCTACAAAAAACCATCCTGAAATTACCTGAACTCATGTGCCAACTCATGGAACATGAGGAGTAATATCAGCCCACTAGAGCAACCAGCAACAAGGAATCACATAACTGCAAGCTGGACTAAAACAAAAATAAAGCAAAACGTGGAACAGGAAAATCAAAAACTTAGCTTGTCCTGATGATTACAGAAGCGGAAAGCAGAGGTAACAAGACACACTGATTACATTGATCGCCGGCGAGGAAATGACTAGAAAGCCAGGTTAAATAGGAAACTCCCATATCCTGATAGAACAGGTGGACACCAGAGACCGCAGAGAACACAAGTCACCCAGTACCATCTGTAACCACCAGAGGGAGCCCAAAAACAGAATCCACAACACTATCCCTACTGCAACACCTCTCTGTAGACAAAGTGCAGGTAAGAGCGGTATTATTATAACATTTATAAAAACTTAATTCTAGCTCACCCAGTTGCTATCTGCTCATCTACCTGGGGCTCAGACACCAGCCTTGACCTGACCCCACATCAAGGATAATAGAAAAAATTGGAGTCCGGCTCAACAGGACTGGATTTTCCTTTCTTTTTTATTTTTCAAAAGAAATTATAGTGCATACAAAAGAAAAATGTATATGGTCGATATGACCCAGTCGACGCGTTTTGACTGCACTAAGCAGTCTTACTCATGAGTCATGATAAGTAATGCAGGCATTATAACCACTCTTAAAAAATGTAAAGTGAGGGTAGCATAATCACTCTGTTGGTATGGAAAATACAAAATCCTGAAGAGTATACCCATGATTGGGTGGTTAGGAGTGCATGGGAATAGACCAGGAAAAAAATTAATAAAAGGATTTGAGTTTATATTCCACTGCTGTCATTCGGTGGTGTAGAGAAGTCTTGCCCAAGCCAGCCCTTGTTCATTTTGATAAGAGTTAGCCTGTCAGAATTTTCAGTTGACATGCAGATGCTCCTATTGGTTATAATATCCCCAACGGCACAAAAAACCCGCTCTGACAAAACGGTAGCGGCAGGGCAAACTAGGACCTCCAAGGCATAGAGAGACAGTTCATGCCACATGTCTAGCTTGGATATCCAATAGTTTTAAGCCACAGAGGAATCATGGAGGATGCTAATACGGTCAACATGGTACTCCTTCAGCATCTTCCAAAACTTTTTTGAGAGTGCTCACCAGCTTCTGATTTATTTGGTGTGTGTATCCCTCTTTTTGACTCCTTGGTTGTCCAAGCAACTGTGAAGAAACTGTGAACTCTGCCGCCAGCATTGTCAGATTGAATTTTTTTTAAGAATTCTTCAACTAGGGTTTTATGATCCTGAAACATTTTATTGGACCTCTCCTCAACGGGAAGGAGAGGTGTAAAGTTCTATTTTGTAGTGTCACAGAGTCACAGGAATGGCAGCGGAACATAATCTCAGCCTTCTGTGCCAGACTTCCAACAACCAAGATTTCACTGTCCCCACCAAGAGGACGAATGTCCATATTGTCCTCCTCATCCTCCTCCTCATCCTCCCTCTCCTCCTTCGTCTTCAGGCCATCTACGCTGAACAGCAAATGCCAGGGGGGCTGGTGCCAGGAGTGTGGCTGGCTGCATTACATTCTATGGGGGAGCTGTATTACATTCTATGGGGCTGTGCTGTATTACATTCTATTGGGGGGGCTTCATTACATTCTATTGGGGCTGGCTGCATTACATTCTATTGGCAGGCTTTATTACATTCTATGAGGGTTGGCTGCATTACATTCTATGGGGCTGTGCTGTATTACATTCTATGGGGGCTGTGCTGTATTACATTCTATGGAGGCTGGGCTGTATTACATTCTATGGGGGCTGTACTGTATTACATTCTATGGGGGCTGTATTACATTCTATGGGGGCTACATTATATTCTATGGGGGGTTGTATTATATTCTGTAGGGAGGTGGGCTGTATTACATTCTATGGGGTGCTGTATTATATTCTATGTGGGGCTGTATTATATTCTATGGGGGGTTGTATTACATTCTCTGGGGGCTATATTAATATCCTATGGGGGGCTGCATTATGCTCTATGAGGGGGCTACCATATATATGCAGGGGCTGCATTATACTATATGAGGGGCTGCATTATATTCTCTGGGGGATCACATTATACTCAGGGGGCTACAATATATTCTGTGGGGTGGCTGCATTATACTCTGGAGTGGCATCATTATACTATATGTAGGCTGCATTGTACTGTATTGAGGACTATGAGGAATACATTATACTATATGAAGAACTATGGGGTGCATTACACTATGGGAAGTGAATTGTACTACATGGATGACAATGGCGGTGCATTATACTATATGGAGCACTATGAGGAGTGTATTATACTATTTGGAGGACTGTGGCAGTACATTATACTATATGGAGGATTGAAGAGTGTATTATACTATATGGAGGACCGAGCAGTGTATTTTAATATATGGAGGACTATGAGGAGTGTATTATACTATATGGAGGACTGAGGAGTGTATTATACTATATGGAGAACTGAGGAGTGTATTATACTATATGGAGGACTGAGGAGTGTATTATACTATATGGAGAACTAAAGAGTGTATTATACTATATGGAAGACTGAGGAGTGTATTATACTATATGGAGGATTGAGGTGCACATTATAATATATGGAGGACTATGGGGTGTATTATACTAAACAAGCAAAATGCTGCCTATTTATCAAGTGATTGGATTGTTTATGTGGGATCAGAAATCCTTGTTCTCAGCAGCACATCGCCGGTGTAAACTGTAGTTGTGCTGCTGATAACATGATACTGTATGGGGACAGATTGATCTAATTGTGATTGTTCTGTCCCCATCATTCTTTCTCAGTTGGTGTAAAGAGGCCGGGAAATAAGCAAACGACTTTAGTATTGTCGATCATACTCATTTAGCAGAATGAGATCAGTGCATGTAAATACAGCATAAATGCTTCCCAGGGAGACCAGGCAAGGATGATGACAGTTGTAGTTAGCACCCGACGCCTGGGAATAGTGCTAACTCTACTGCTTTTCCCAGCCACCAAAGCATTTAATTCTGGTATGTGTAATGATTTTTAGGGTTGATGTCAGCTGCGTAATGTCAGCTGCTATCAATCCCTGGTGTAAGTAATGGAGAGGTGTCTATCAGACACCCCACTACTAGCCCAGACCTCGCGAGACCCAGCGACTCTGAAGAGCGGTGATGGTAGTAGCAATACTGCTCTTCACAGTCGCCGAGCTCAGTGCAACACCCGGAATATCTGAAGAGTGGTGACGTTACTGATCTCACTGCTCTTCAGAGTCACCAGGTCTCGTGCTGCGCAGCGGAACCAAAAGTGGCTGTAGGCAAAGTTTATGGAGCATCAGAATGAGGTTTCATAGCATTTGGTCATCTCATGCCCATTTTAATGGCAAAAACATCCATTCTTGTTACAGAAGCTTGTCAATCGTAATTTACCTTATAATAATTGGAAGGCATTTGAAATTGGGGGTCATTTGGCTAAAGTTGTGGGGGGTAGGGCTGGTTCAAGTAATTAGTGGGCCCAGGAAATCTGGACCACGTCACGGCAGTGGAGCAGGGAGAGGTAAGTATTTCAACTTTGCAAGTGCTGTGATCCTGAGCAAGCAGGGGGGGCCCACTCGTTGGCATTGGCACTGGCACAGGGCCCCTCAAAGTACAGCGGTGTGTTTGCACGGCGGGGGCGCCTCCCACCGGCAGCAACACTTTTGCGTACTATGAGAGGCCCTGTGCCAGTGACGTCGCCAACTAGTATTCCTCCCCCCACCTGATGAAGGAACCTGCACTTTCATCTGCACCTTCCTCTTTGTCCCCGTGTAAGGTGGTATGGTATGCGGGAAGAGGAACCTGACTTTCAGCAGGGTCACAATCTTGCTGTGTAGCGTGCACGGGGAATGTTGCGTTATGGGTCAATGTACCAGCAGACTCATCTATCACTGGCTGGGCAATGGGCAGGATGAGGAGGAAACAGATATAGGCCCAAAGAATAAAGTTGGCTAAATGCAGTTCAAAATTGGTAACACAGGACTAACCAGGGGGCATTGCAGTGGAGGACAACTGGAATGAGAGGCTGACACAGAGAGTAGGCCCAAATCAGTAAGTAGTCGAAATGCAGTTCAAAATTGGCAACCGTAGTAAACAGGCGGCACAGCTTTGTTCAGTGGAGGAGAACAGCAAGTAGTGACAGACACCGATAGTAGGCCCCAACCCAACTAGTAGGCCAAATGCAGTCTAACATTAACAACTACTTAACGAGAGCCTGAAAATGGAATTTCAGGACAGGAAACCAGGAGAACAGCAAGGAGCGGCAGACACTGTTAGTAGGCCCCAAACCAACTAGTAGGCCAAATGCAGTTGTTCCATTTAACCACTATTTAACAAGAGCCTGAAGATAGAAGCTCAGGAAAGGCAACCTGGAGAACACCTTGGAGTGGAAGACACCGTCTCTACACCCCATACCCAATTTGTAGGCCTAATGCAGTGTAGTTTCCAACAACTACTAAACGAGAGTCGGAAGACCGAAGCAATGGCGAGGAAACCTGGGGAACACCTTGGAGTGGAACACACCGTCTCTACACCCCATACCCAATTTGTAGGCCTAATGCAGTGTAGTTTGCAACAACTACTAAACGAGAGTAGGAAGATCGAAGCAATGTGGACGAAACCTGGGGCACACCTTGGGGCGGCAGACACCGTTAGTAGGCCCTACCAAACTTGTAGCCCCAATGCAGTTTTAAAATTCCTAGAGGCTGAAAACAAGACTATTGACGCTCAGCTTTTTTCAAAGGAACACAGCTGTATTGAGTGGCGCAGACAGACACAGGTAGTAGGCCTTAAACCAAAAATGTGGCTCACTGCAGCTTAAAAAAGGTTACAGGGGTACACAGGCAGCATTGCTCTGGGCAGTGGAGGACAATTTCAATAGTGGACCGCAGACAGACTTTGTACGCCTACTATTAAAAAAAGGATGCTCTATGCAATTAAAAATAGGTTCCAGGGGTACACGGGCAGCAGTGGTCTGGTCAGTTGAGGAGTAGTAGAAAGAACGGGCCGCAGACAGGCTTTGAAGGCCTAACATAAAAAAATATTGGGCTGTAGGCACTTTAACATTGTTTCCAGGGGTACACGGGCAGCAGTGGTCTGGTCAGTGTAGGAATAGTAGAAAGAACGGGCCGCAGACAGGCTTCGAAGGCCTAACATAAAAAAATATTGGGCTGTAGGCACTTTAACATTGGTTCAAGGGGTACACGGGCAGCAGTAGACTGGTCAGTGTAGGAGTAGTAGAAAGAACGGGCCGCAGACAGGCTTCGAAGGCCTAACATAAAAAAATATTGGGCTGTAGGCACTTTAACATTGGTTCCAGGGGTACACGGGCAGCAGTAGACTGGTCAGTGTAGTAGTAGTAGAAAGAACGGGCCGCAGACAGGCTTCGAAGGCCTAACATAAAAAAATATTGGGCTGTAGGCACTTTTAAATAGGTTCCAGGGGTTCACAGGCAGCAGTGGTCTGGTCAGTGTAGGAGTAGTAGAAAGAACGGGCCGCAGACAGGCTTCGAAGGCCTAACATAAAAAAATATTGGGCTGTAGGCACTTTAACATTGGTTCCAGGGGTACACGGGCAGCAGTAGACTGGTCAGTGTAGTAGTAGTAGAAATAACGGGCCGCAGACAGGCTTCGAAGGCCTAACATAAAAAAATATTGGGCTGTAGGCACTTTTAAATAGGTTCCAGGGGTACACGGGCAGCAGTGGTCTGGTCAGTGTAGGAGTAGTAGAAAGAACGGGCCGCAGACAGGCTTCGAAGACCTAACATAAAAAAATATTGGGCTGTAGGCACTTTAACAATGGTTCAAGGGGTACACGGGCAGCAGTAGACTGGTCAGTGTAGTAGTAGTAGAAATAACGGGCCGCAGACAGGCTTCGAAGGCCTAACATAAAAAAATATTGGGCTGTAGACACTTTTAAATAGGTTCCAGGGGAACACAGGCAGCAGTGGTCTGGTCAGTGTAGGAGTAGTAGAAAGAACGGGCCACAGACAGGCTTCGAAGGCCTAACATAATAAAATTGGACAGGCTGTAGGCACTTTATAATTGGTTCCAGGGGTACACGGGCAGCAGTAGACAGGTCAGTGGAGGCCTAGTGGAAGGAGGGACCGCAGACAGGCTTCGAAGGCCTAACATAATAAAATTGGACAGGCTGTAGGCACTTTATAATTGGTTCCAGGGGTACACGGGCAGCAGTAGACAGGTCAGTGGAGGCCTAGTGGAAGGAGGGACCGCAGACAGGCTTCGAAGGCCTAACATAATAAAATTGGACAGGGTGTAGGCACTTTATAATTGGTTCCAGGGGTACACGGGCAGCAGTAGACAGGTCAGTGGAGGCCTAGTGGAAGGAGGGACCGCAGACAGGCTTCGAAGGCCTAACATAATAAATTGGGCTGGCTGTAAGCAATTTAAAATTGGTTCCAGGGGTACACGGGCAGCAGTGGTCTGGTCAGTGGAGGCCTAGTGGAAGGAGGAACCGCAGACAGGCTTCGAAGGCCTAACATAATAAATTGGGCTGGCTGTAGGCAATTTAAAATTGGTTCCAGGGGTACACGGGCAGCAGTGGTCTGGTCAGTGGAGGCCTAGTGGAAGGAGGGACCGCAGACAGGCTTCGAAGGCCTAACATAATAAATTGGGCTGGCTGTAGGCAATTTAAAATTGGTTCCAGGGGTACACGGGCAGCAGTGGTCTGGTCAGTGGAGGCCTAGTGGAAGGAGGGACCGCCGACAGGCTTCGAAGGCCTAACATAATAAATTGGGCTGGCTGTAGGCAATTTAAAATTGGTTCCAGGGGTACACGGGCAGCAGTAGACAGGTCAGTGGAGGCCTAGTGGAAGGAGGGACCGCAGACAGGCTTCGAAGGCCTAACATAATAAAATTGGGCTTGCTGTAGGCAATTTAAAATTGATTCCAAGGGGTACACGGGCAGCAGTGGTCTGGTCAGCGGAGGCCGATTGTAATGAGTGTCTGCCAGTTAGTAGTCCAAAACAATAAATAAATGTGAATGTCTCGCATTAAAACAAAACGAAAACACTAAAGGGTGCAATCATTAGGTACAGGGGTGGGATCCTCTGCGTAGTTTCAGACCTACTAAATTGGCGCAAAGTATTTACTTTGGTAAATAGAGGACACTGCCCCTGACTATGTTAAGTACCATCATACATGTCAACACAATGGTATTGTCAGTGGCAGGAATGGAAGGATGTCAGCGCATAGACTAAACATTGGCGGAAGTGTGAGAGATAACTGTGGAAGTGGTAGAGCAATGTTTGACCTGGGGGTGGTTGAACTCTCTTGTGGACGGCGGTACAGGCCCAGGGCCCCTCATGTTACAACAGTGTGTCTGACGTTGGGTGCGCACCACCTCCGCCAGAGACACTTTATTGTACTATGAGGGACCCAGTGGCAGTGCTGTCGACCAAAAGCGGGCACACCCACCTCTTCAGACAAACAGCACTCTCACGGGTGCTTGCGCCAAGTGGCGATACCACGGCCCCATGTGGGGAGTTTGGCCATTTAGGGAGGTGTAAACATGTCGTATGCTGGACAATCAGCTGCAGCAAATTAAGACATTAGAAAAGTAATTCAAAGTAGTCCACAGGCAAGAGCTTTTCATAGGAAAGCTAGGTGTCGGCCGGGCAAGGTGGGGCAAAAGAATTCGAAATCCAGTTGTGGTTCATTTTAATGAATGTTAGATCATCAACATTTTGGGTAGCCAGACGAGTCCTTTTTTCGGTTAATATTGAACCTGCAGCACTGAATACTCTTTCTGATAGGACACTAGCTGCCGGGCAAGCAAGCTCCTGCAATGCATATTCTGCCAATTCTGGCCAGGTGTCTAATTTGGATGCCCAGTAATCAAATGGGAATGACGGTTGAGGGAGAACATCGATAAGGGATGAAAAATAGTTTGTAACCATACTGGACAAATGTTGTCTCCTGTCACTTTCAATTGATGCAGCAGTACCTGTCCTGTCTGCGGTCATAGCAAAATCACTCCACAACCTGGTCAGAAAACCCCTCTGTCCAACGCCACTTCTGATGAGTGCACCCCTAACACTCCTGGTCTGCTGCCCCCTGGAGCTCGTGTGAGAACGATCACGGGCGCTGTGTGCTGGGAATGCCTGAAGCAAACGGTCAACAAGAGTTGATTGTTTGGTTGCTAATATTAGTTCCAAGTTCTCATGTGGCATAATATTTTGCAATTTGCCTTTATAGCGAGGATCAAGGAGGCAGGCCAACCAGTAATCGTCATCGTTCATCATTTTAGTAATGCGTGTGTCCCTTTTGAGGATACGTAAGGCATAATCCGCCATGTGGGCCAAAGTTCCAGTTGTCAAATCTGCGGTTGTGATTGGTTGAGGGGCAGTTTCAGGCAAATCTACGTCACTTGTGTCCCTCAAAAAAACAGAACCCGGCCTTACCACGCAACCAATTTCCAGTGCCCCGGGAAAGCTTCCTCATTAAAAATATACTCATCCCCATCATCCTCCTCGTCCTCCACCTCCTCTTCGCCCGCTAACTCGTCCTGTACACTGCCCTGACCAGACAATGGCTGACTGTCATCAAGGCTTTCCTCTTCCTCTGGCGCAGACGCCTGATCCTTTATGTGCGTCAAACTTTGCATCAGCAGACACATTAGGGGGATGCTCATGCTTATTATGGCATTGTCTGCACTAACCAGCCGTGTGCATTCCTCAAAACACTGAAGGATTTGACACATGTCTTGTATCTTCGACCACTGCACACCTGACAACTCCATGTCTGCCATCCTACTGCCTGCCCGTGTATGTGTATCCTCCCACAAAAACATAACAGCCCGCCTCTGTTCGCACAGTCTCTGAAGCATGTGCAGTGTTGAGTTCCACCTTGTTGCAACGTCTATGATTAGGCGATGCTGGGGAAGGTTCAAAGACCGCTGATAGGTCTGCATACGGCTGGAGTGTACAGGCGAACGGCGGATATGTGAACAAAGTCCACGCACTTTGAGGAGCAGGTCGGAGAACCCCGGATAAGTTTTCAATAAGCACTGCACCACCAGGTTTAAGGTGTGAGCCAGGCAAGGAATGTGTTTCAGTTGGGAAAGGGAGATGGCAGCCATGAAATTCCTTCCGTTATCACTCACTACCTTGCCTGCCTCAAGATCTACTGTGCCCAGCCACGACTGCGTTTCTTGCTGCAAGAACTCGGACAGAACTTCCGCGGTGTGTCTGTTGTCGCCCAAACACTTCATAGCCAATACAGCCTGCTGACGCTTGCCAGTAGCTGGCCCATAATGGGACAACTGGTGTGCGACAGTGTCAGCTGCCGATGGAGTAGTTGGGCGACTGCGGTCTGTGGAAGAGCTCTCGCTTCTGCAGGAGGACGAGGAGGAGGGGGTGCGAACGCCTACAGCCAACTGTTTCCTAGACCATGGGCTAGGCACAACTGTCCCGAAATTGATGTCCCCTGTGGACCCTGCATCCACCACATTCACCCAGTGTGCCGTGATGGACACGTAACGTCCCTGGCCATGCCTACTGGTCCATGCATCTGTAGTCAGGTGCATCTTTGTACTCACAGATTGCCTGAGTGCATGGACGATGCACTGTTTAACATGCTGGTGCAGGGCTGGGATGGCTTTTCTGGAAAAAAAGTGTCGACTGGGTAGCTCGTAGCGTGGTTCAGCGTACTCCATCAGGGCTTTGAAAGCTTCGCTTTCAACTAACCGGTAGGGCACCATCTCTAACGAGATTAGTCTAGCTATGTGGGCGTTAAAACCCTGTGTACGCGGATGCGAGGATAAGTACTTCCGTTTTCTAACCAGAGTCTCATGTAGGGTGAGCTGGACTGGAGAGCTGGAGATCATGGAACTAGCGGGTGTGCCGGTGGACATGGCAGACTGAGAGATGGTTGGAGACGGTATTGTTTCCGCCGGTGCCCTAGATGCAGTATTTCCTCCTGCAAAACTGGTGATTCCCTGACCCTGACTGCTTTGGGCTGGCAAAGAAACCTGCACAGATACTGCCGGTGGTGCGGAAAATGGTGGCCTTACAGTGACGGAAGGGATGTTGCGTTGCTGACTAGCTTCATTGGCCGAGGGTGCTACAACCTTAAGGGACGTTTGGTAGTTAGTCCAGGCTTGCAAATGCATGGTGGTTAAATGTCTATGCATGCAACTTGCATTGAAACTTTTCAGATTCTGACCTCTGCTTAAGCTAGTTGAACATTTTTGACAGATGACTTTGCGCTGATCAATTGGATGTTGTTTAAAAAAATGCCAGACTGCACTCTTCCTAGCATCGGATCCCTTTTCAGGAATTGCAGACTGAGCTTTAACCGGATGGCCACGCTGTCCTCCAACAGGTTTTGGCTTTGCCACACGTTTTGGGCCAGATACGGGCCCGGCAGATGGAACCTGTTGCGATGTTGATGCCTGCTGCGGCCCCTCCTCCACCTCCGCTTCAGAACTACTGCCGCCTGCACCCTGTTCCGCCAATGGCTGCCAATCGGGGTCAACAACTGGGTCATCTATAACCTCCTCTTCTAGCTCGTGTGCAACTTCGTCTGTGTCACCGTGTCGGTCGGTGGTATAGCGTTCGTGACGGGGCAACATAGTCTCATCAGGGTCTGATTGTGGATCAGTACCCTGAGAGGGCAATGTTGTGGTCTGAGTCAAAGGACCAGCATAGTAGTCTGGCTGTGGCTGTGCATCAGTGCACTCCATGTCAGAATCTACTTGTAATGGGCATGGCCTGTTAACTGTTTCACTTTCTAAGCCAGGGACGGTATGTGTAAAGAGCTCCATGGAGTAACCCGTTGTGTCGCCTGCTGCATCCTTCTCTCTTGTTGTTGTTTTTGCTGAAGAGGACAAGGAAGCAACTTGTCCCTGACAGTGAACATCCACAAATGACGCACTGCTTTTACATTTACCAGTTTCAGAAGAGGAGGCAAAAGAGCTAGAGGCTGAGTCAGCAAGGTAAACCAAAACTTGCTTTTGCTGCTCCGGCTTTAAAAGCGGTTTTCCTACTCCCAGAAAAGAGAGCGTTCGAGGCCTTGTGTAGCCAGACGACGAACCTGGCTCCACAGCTCCAGACTTAGGTGGAATATTTTTTTTCCCACGACCACCTGATGCCCCACTACCACTACCATCATTACCAGCTGACAATGAACGCCCATGGCCACGACCTCTTGCACCAGACTTCCTCATTGTTTTAAAAACTTAACCAAAGTAACTTTATTTGTTGCTGTCAAACAACTTACACGGTGAGCTATAACTTCAGTATGATTTCGATATCCCTTTACAGGTTGGTGAGACCGCAAGGAAAATCAGGCACAATGTTACACACTCTGTTTTCTGTGGCACCAAATCACAGAGATGCCACACACGCAGGACTGTCACTCAAGCACAAATGTCAATATTAATCTCCCATTTTTTTTTTTTTTTCAGGGAGACTTTAGAAACAAAATAAAATAAAATGATTTTTTCAGGAAGAATTTAGAAACCAAATAAAATAAAATGATTTTTTCAGGGAGAATTTAGAAACCCCCCCCCAAAAAAAATAGGCTTTCTATGGCCCACTGAGTGAGAGATGGCACACACAGGAGTCAGGAGTGGCACACAAGCCCAGAGGCCAATATTTATCTCCCACTGATTGATTTATTGATTTTTTCAGGTAGAATTTAGAACCCAAATCAACAAAAAAATTAATAGGCTTTCTATGGCCCACTGAGTGAGAGATGGCACACACAGGAGTCAGGAGTGGCACACAAGCCCAGAGGCCAATATTTATCTCCCACTGATTGATTTATTGATTTTTTCAGGTAGAATTTAGAAACCAAATCAACAAAAAAATTAATAGGCTTTCTATGGCCCACTGAGTGAGAGATGGCACACACAGGAGTCAGAAGTGGCACACAAGCCCAGAGGCCAATATTTATCTCCCACTGATTGATTTATTGATTTTTTCAGGTAGAATTTAGAACCCAAATTAACCAAAAAAATAAATAGGCTTTCTATGGCCCACTATTTGAGAGAGAGAGATGGCACACCCAGGAGTCAAGACTGGCACACAAGCAGAAAGGGCAATATTAATCTCCCACTGATCTTTTTTTTTTCAGGGAGACTTTAGAAACAAAATAAAATAAAATGATTTTTTCAGGAAGAATTTAGAAACCAAATAAAATAAAATGTTTTTTTGCAGGGAGAATTTAGAAACCAAATAAAAAAAAAATAGGCTTTCTATGGCCCACTGAGTGAGAGATGGCACACACAGGAGTCAGGAGTGGCACACAAGCCCAGAAGCCAATATTTATCTCTAACTGATTGATTTATTGATTTTTTTCAGGTAGAATTTAGAACCCAAATCAACCAAAAAAATAAATAGGCTTTCTATGGCCCACTATTTGAGAGAGAGAGATGGCACACCCAGGAGTCAAGACTGGCACACAAGCAGAAAGGGCAATATTAATCTCCCACTGATTTTTTTTTTTCAGGGAGACTTTAGAAACAAAATAAAATAAAATGATTTTTTCAGGAAGAATTTAGAAACCAAATAAAATAAAATGCTTTTTTGCAGGGAGAATTTAGAAACCAAATAAAAAAAAAATAGGCTTTCTATGGCCCACTGAGTGAGAGATGGCACACACAGGAGTCAGGAGTGGCACACAAGCCCAGAGGCCAATATTTATCTCCCACTGAATGATTTAGTGATTTTTTCAGGTAGAATTTAGAACCCAAATCAACCAAAAAAATAAATAGGCTTTCTATGGCCCACTGAGTGAGAGATGGCACACACAGGAGTCAGGAGTGGCACACAAGCCCAGAGGCCAATATTTTTCTCCCACTGATTGATTTATTGATTTTTTCAGGTAGAATTTAGAACCCAAATCAACCAAAAAAATAAATTGGCTTTCTATGGCCCACTGAGTGAGAGATGACACAGACAGGGATGGCACTCTAACAGAAATGCCAATCTTAATCTCCCACAAAAAAAAAAAAAAAACAGGGACTGTCCTACAATTACTATCTCCCTGCAGTAATCTCAGCCAGGTATGGCAGGCAGCAATAAGGAGTGGACTGATGCACAAATTAAATAAAAAGTGTGGACAAACAAAAAAGATAGCTGTGCAGAAAGGAAGGAACAAGAGGATTTGTGCTTTGAAAAAAGCAGTTGGTTTGCACAGCGGCGTACACACAGCAATGCAGCTATCAGGGAGCCTTCTAGGGCAGCCCAATGAGCTACAGCGCTGAGAAAAAAAAATGTAGCTTCCACTGTCCCTGCACACCGAAGGTGGTGTTGGACAGTGGAAATCGCTACAGCACAAGCGGTTTGGGGGTTAATGGACCCTGCCTAACGCTATCCCTGCTTCTGACGAAGCGGCAGCAACCTCTCCCTAAGCTCAGATCAGCAACAGTAACATGGCGGTCGGCGGGAACGCCTCTTTATAGCCCCTGTGACGCCGCAGACAGCAAGCCAATCACTGCAATGCCCTTCTCTAAGATGGTGGGGACCAGGACCTATGTCATCACGCGGCCCACACTCTGCGTCCACCTTCATTGGCTGAGAAATGGCGCTTTTCGCGTCATTGAAACGCGAAAGTCGCGTACCGCATGGCCGACCCCGCACAGGGGTCGGGTCGGGTTTCATGAAACCCGACTTTGCCAAAAGTCGGCGACTTTTGAAAATGAACGACCCGTTTCGCTCAACCCTATTCATAACCACTCATGTGTGGACGCTGACAGTCATACAGATGTCACCTGTCTTTTCCATGGTTTTTCCTCTTTTTTTTTGTGCTACGTTGTACATAAATATGTGATTCTTCAGAATTTGTTTTAGTCTTTGCCTGATGAAGAGACCTGTGTAGTCTCGAAAGCTTGCAATTTGTTACCATCTTTTCAGTTAGCCATTAAAAGGTATCAACCACTGAGGACTCTCAATTCTAAATATTTTTCTATCTACTGGCTAACACGGTACCAAGATATATATCTTTCCTGAGTCATACAGATAGACATGGTGTAGCTGATATTCAACTACTGCCCTCTGCTGCTCACAAAGCCTTGCCAACATATGTAACATTGATTTCCAAATCATGGTGACATCGCACACCAGTCAGTGCGCTGGAAGCTGCAAATGTTGCATGTCCTTCAGGACCTCATCGCAGATCCTCTCCCTTCAATGTCACTCTCCCCAACCCCCTCACTAAACATGTGGCTTGTTCCTCCCTTCCTGGTATCAGCCCGCTGAATGTGCAGAAGTGTTCACACCCTCCTCCTTAAACATTTGCTTTTAGCTCAAAAAAGGAAGAATATTCCAGAAGCCCATCGTCTGGGATTGCATTTGATTGCATCTATTATCTCCTTCCACACAATAGTCCTAGTGGCTGGGAGAACAGTGGCTTGAGGCCCCTTAGATACTGATGAGATTAATAGACTGCTTTATTTTGACTTTTAGCAATCTTCGGTTTGGCCTTATGTACAGATAAGCACGCTTTCCTCTGCTTGCTGTCACTGAATGGAAAATATATTTTTGAGACTCAACTGACGACCAAGAAAATCTCTAATAAAACACATCAAGTAAAACTCTGATAAAACACAGCAATAATATTAGTCTGTTAAACCTTTCACCAACTCTGCCGTGATTTATCACCTAAGTAGATTAGCTTCAGCAGAGCCTGTTGCCGATTGGCAGAGGCAACTCTGCAGTGTTCCAGCTTGGAGATGATGGGTGAGGAGGAGAAGGAGGTGCAGGAGCTGCAGTTGAAGATGGGATAAACTTTTATTGAACCAGGGCCAGAAATCCTCAGTGTCAACGTGTTCTGTCCCAGGGTCCAACTGGGTCCAGGCTTCCACAATGTTCAACAAGGGAAATGTAGCATTCCTGGCCACAAGCACTTGTCCAGTTGTCCATGGTTAAGTGAACCTTGCCAGTAGCAGTGTTGGTTAGGTCACGGCTGATGTTACAAGACACGTGCTTGTGTAAGGTGGGGATGGCACTTTGGGAGAAATAGTGGCAGCTGAGGACTGAGTACTGAGGGACAGCCATCACCATGAGTTTGTGGAAAGCGTCCATCTCCACAAGCCTAAACAGCAACATTTCTAGGACAAACAGTCTGGAAATGGAGTCTTTTAGTATTGTGGCCTGTGTGTGGGTGGCTGCATATTTATGCTTGTGTTCAAGAAATGGAGGTAGGGAAAATGGAACACTGCACTGGGACAAGAATGTGGTTGCTGACAGTGGTTGTAAGAGTGTAACTACAGGTGCAATGTGCGAGGCATCTTCACCTACATCATGGACAGGGGATTGGTGTGCACGTGGAACAGAAGAGGAGGGAGTGGTGTTACCCACAGACACTGTTTATGGACTCTGGCGCTCATCCCAAGTAGTTTGGTGCACTTCTTGCATGTGCCTGAGCATGCTGGTGGTGGTTATGTGGGTAGCTGTTTAGCCCATGCTGATGCTGGCATGGCAGATGTCGCAAATGGCCTTTTTGGGGTTAACTTGACTGTCTTTAAAAAAGCGTCAGACTTCAGAACACATAGCTCTTGGCTTGGCTTGGTGCTCTGCTTCTTCCTGCCTGCTGGGGTGCTGTGGATTCCTAACCTTTGTGTGCTGGTATCCTTGCTATGTCGCCTTCTCAAGGTGGGTCAAAAAATTGGCTGGAATAAATAGAACACACAAATTCACCCACCTCACATGGACTTGTTACACTGCACTAGCAATATAGCGACGCTATTAAGATCCAGCCAAGTCTGACTGTATGCTTTTGATGCACAAATGGAGCACTATATATGCCGTGTAATATTTCCCTGCTGAAAAGAATTTGCAGTATTACTATATCTGGCAAATTTGCACACCTCAGATAGACTGGTTAAACTGCAGGCGCAATAAACAGATGGTATTGAGCGCCAACCGAGTCTAGCCCTATGCTTTTGATGCACAACTATTGCAGTAAAAATTGTGTATAATTTTTCCTTGCTCAGAACAATTTGCAGGACTTAGAGCAAAATAATACAACCCCTGGCAAAAATTGTAATCACTGGCCTTGGAGGATGTTCATTCAGTTCTTTAATTTTGTAGAAAAAAAGCCGATCACAGACATGGCACAAAACTAAAGTAATTTCAAATGACGACTTTCTGGCTTTAAGAAACACTAAAATAAATCAAGAATGTGGTAGTCAGTAATGGTTACTTTTTTAACCAAGCATAGGGGAAAAATTATGGAATCACTCAATTGTGAGGGAAAAAATTGTGGACTGTAGATGACTGGATGAAAGTCATATTCAGTGATGAATTGCAAATCTGCATTGGGCAAGGTGATGATGCTGGAACTTATGTTTGGTGTCGTTCTAATGAGATTTATAAAGATGACTGCCTGAAGAGAACATGCAAATTGATGATATGGGGCTGCATGTCAGGTAAAGGCACTGGGGAGATGGCTGTCATTACATCTTCAATAAATGCACAAGTTTATGTTGATATTTTGGACACTGTTCTTATCTCATCAATTGAAATATGTTTGGGGATGATGAAATCATTTTTCAAGATGATAATGCATCCTGCCATAGAGCAAAAACTGTGAAAACATTCCTTGAAAAAAGACACATAAGGTCAATGTCATGGCCTGCAAATAGTCCAGATCTCAGTCCAATTGAAAATCTTTGGTGGAAGTTGAAGAAAATGGCCCATGACAAGGCTCCAACCTGCAAAGCTGATCTGGCAACAGCAATCAGAGAAAGTTGGAGCCAGATTGATGAAGAGTCCTGTGTGACAATCAAAGTCCATGCCTCAGAGACTGCAAGCTGTTATAAAAGCCAGAGGTGGTGCAACAAAATACTAGTGATGTGTGGGAGTGTTTTTTGTTTCTTTGTTTTTCATGATTAAATAATTTTTCCCTCAGAATTAAGTGACTCCATAATTTTTACCCTATGCTTGGTTTAAAAAAAGTAACCATTACTGACTACTAGGGTTGAGCGAAACGGGTCGAACATTTTCAAAAGTCGCCGACTTTTGACAAAGTCGGGTTTAATGAAACCCGATCCGACCCCTGTGCGGGGTCGGCCATGCAGTACGCGACTTTCGCGCCAAAGTCGCGTTTCAATGACGCGAAAAGCGCCATTTCTCAGCCAATGAAGGTAAACGCAGAGTGTGGGCAGCGTGATGACATAGGTCCTGGTCCCCACCATCTTAGAGAAGGGCATTGCAGTGATTGGCTTGCTGTCCGCGGCGTCACAGGGGCTATAAAGGGGCGTTCCCGCCGACCGCCATGTTACTGCTGCTGATCTGAGCTTAGGGAGAGGTTGCTGCCGCTTCGTCAGAAGCAGGGATAGCGTTAGGCAGGGTCCATTAACCACCAAACCGCTTGTGCTGTAGCGATTTGCACTGTCCAACACCACCTTCGGTGTGCAGGGATAGTGGAAGCTACATTTTTTTTTTTCTCAGCGCTGTAGCTCATTGGGCTGCCCTAGAAGGCTCCCTGATAGCTGCATTGCTGTGTGTACGCCGCTGTGCAAACCAACTGCTTTTTTCAAAGCACAAATCCTCTTGTTCCTTCCTTTCTGCACAGCTATCTAGTTTGTTTGTCCACACTTTTTATTTAATTTGTGCATCAGTCCACTCCTTATTGCTGCCTGCCATACCTGGCTCAGATTACTGCAGGGAGATAGTAATTGAAGGACAGTTCCTTTTTTTTTTTTTTTGTGGGAGATTAAGATTGGCATTTCTGCTAGAGTGCCATCCCTGTCTGTGTCATCTCTCACTCAGTGGGCCATAGAAAGCCTATTTATTTTTTTGCTTGATTTGGGTTCTAAAATCTACCTGAAAAAATCACTACATCAATCAGTGGGAGAAAAATATTGGCCTCAGGGCTTGTGTGCCACTCCTGACTCCTGTGTGTGCCATCTCTCAGTGGGCCATAGAAAGCCTATTTATTTTTTTGCTTGATTTGGGTTCCAAAATCTACCTGAAAAAATCATAACATCAATCAGTGGGAGAAAAATATTGGCCTCAGGGCTTGTGTGCCACTCCTGACTCCTGTGTGTGCCATCTCTCACTCAGTGGGCCATAGAAAGCCTATTAATTTTTTTGCTTGATTTGGGTTCTAAATTCTACCTGAAAAAATCAATAAATCAATCAGTGGGAGATTAATATTGGCCTTTGGGCTTGTGTGCCAGTCCTAAGCGTGCCATCTCTCTCTCTCAGATGGTGGGCCATAGAAAGCCTATTTATTATTTTTTTTATTGGGTTTATAAATTTTCCCTGGAAAAAAAAAAAAAAAGTGGGAGATTAATATTGGCCTCTGGGCTTGTGTGCCAGTCCTGAGCGTGCCATCTCTCTCACAAATAGTGGGCCATAGAAAGCCTATTAATTTTTTTGCTTGATTTGGGTTCTAAATTCTACCTGAAAAAATCAATAAATCAATCAGTGGGAGAAAAATATTGGCCTCTGGGCTTGTGTGCCACTCCTGACTCCTGTGTGCGTCCTCTCTCACTCAGTGGGCCCTACAAAGCCTATTTTTTTTTTATTTGTTTTCTAAATTCTCCCTGAAAAATCATTTTATTTTATTTGGTTTCTAAATTCTTCCTGAAAAATTCATTTTTTTGTATTTTTTTTTTCTAAAGTCTCCCTGAAAAAAAAAAAAAAATCAAATCAGTGGGAGATTAATATTGCCCTTTCTGCTTGTGTGCCAGTCTTGACTCCTGGGTGTGCCATCCCTCTCTCTCCAATTGTGGGCCATAGAAAGCCTATTAATTTTTTTGCTTGATTTGGGTTCCAAAATCTACCTGAAAAAATCACTAAATCAATCAGTGGGAGAAAAATATTGGCCTCTGGGCTTGTGTGCCACTCCTGACTCCTGTGTGCGTCCTCTCTCACTCAGTGGGCCCTACAAAGCCTATTTTTTTTTAATTTGTTTTCTAAATTCTCCCTGAAACAATCATTTTATTTTATTTGGTTTCTAAATTCTTCCTGAAAAATTCATTTTTTTGTATTTTTTTTTTCTAAAGTCTCCCTGAAAAAAAAAAAAATCAAATCAGTGGGAGATTAATATTGCCCTTTCTGCTTGTGTGCCAGTCTTGACTCCTGGGTGTGCCATCCCTCTCTCTCCAATTGTGGGCCATAGAAAGCCTATTAATTTTTTTGCTTGATTTGGGTTCCAAAATCTACCTGAAAAAATCACTAAATCAATCAGTGGGAGATAAATATTGGCCTCTGGGCTTGTGTGCCACTCCTGACTCCTGTGTGCGTCCTCTCTCACTCAGTGGGCCATAGAAAGCCTATTTTTTTTTATTTGTTTTCTAAATTCTCCCTGAAACAATCATTTCATTTTATTTGGTTTATAAATTCTTCCTTAAAAAATCATTTTTTTTTATTATTTTTTTTTTCTAAAGTCTCCCTTTAAAAAAAAACAAAACAAATCAGTGGGAGATTAATATTTACATTTGCGCTTCAGTGACAGTCCTGCGTGTGTGGCATCTCTCTTATTTGTTGCCACCAACAACAGAGTGTGTAACATTGTGCCTGATTTTCGTTGTGGTCTCACCCACCTGTAAAGGGGTAGCTAAATCATACTGAAGTTATAGCTCACCGTGTAAGTTGTGTGACAGCAACAAATACCGTTAGTTTGGTAACGTTTTTAAAACAATGAGGAAGTCTGGTGGAAGAGGTCGTGGCCGGGGGCGTTCATTGTCAGCTGGTAATGAGGGTAGTGGTAGTGGTGGAGCATCAGGTGGTCGTGGGAAAAAAAATATTGCACCTAAGTCTGGAGCTTTGGAGCCAGGTTCGTCGTCTGGCTACACAAGGCCTCGAACGCTCCCTTTTCTGGGAGTAGGAAAACCGCTTTTAAAGCCGGAGCAGCAAGAGCAAGTTTTGGCTTATCTTGCTGTCTCAGCCTCTAGCTCTTTTGCCTCCTCTCGTGAAACTGGTAAAAGTAAAAGCAGCGCGTCGTTAGTGGATGTTCACGGTCAGGGACAAGTCGCTTCCTTGTCCTCTTCAGCAAAAACAACAACAGAGAAGAATGCAGCAGGCGACACAACGGGTTACTCCATGGAGCTCTTTACACATACCGTCCCTGGCTTAGAAAGTGAAGCAGTTAACAGTCCATGCCCATTACAAGTTGAATCTGACATGGAGTGCACTGATGCACAGCCACAGACAGACTACTATGCTGGTCCTTTGACTCAGACCACAACATTGCCCTCGCAGGGTGCTGATCAAGAATCAGACCCTGATGAGACTATGTTGCCCCATCACGAACGCTATACCACCGACCGACACGGTGACACAGACGAAGTTGCACACGAGCTACAAGAAGAGGTAATAGATGACCCAGTTCTTGACCCCGATTGGCAGCCATTGGGGGAACAGGGTGCAGGCGGCAGCAGTTCTGAAGCGGAGGAGGAGGGGCCGCAGCAGGCATCAACATCGAAACAGGTTCCATCTGCCGGGCCCGTATCTTGCCCAAAACGCGTGGCAAAGTCAAAACCTGTTGGAGGACAGCGTGGCCATCCGGTTAAAGCTCAGTCTGCAATGCCTGAAAAGGTATCCGATGCTAGAAAGAGTGCAGTCTGGCATTTTTTTTAAACAACATCCAATTGATCAGCGCAAAGTCATCTGTCAAAAATGTTCAACTACCTTAAGCAGAGGGCAGAATCTGAAAAGTCTCAATACAAGTTGCATGCATAGACATTTAACCACCATGCATTTGCAAGCTTGGACTAACTACCAAACGTCCCTTAAGGTTGTAGCACCCTCGGCCAATGAAGCTAGTCATCAACGCAACATCCCTTCCGGCAGTGTAGGGCCACCATTTTCTGCACCACCAGCAGTATCTGTGCAGGTTTCTTTGCCAGGCCAAAGCAGTCAGGGTCAGGGAATCACCAGTTTCGTAGTAGGAAACACTGCATCTAGGGCACCGGCGGCAACAATACCATCTCCCACCGTCTCTCAGTCTGCCATGTCCACCGGCACCCCCGCTAGTTCCACGATCTCCAGCTCTCCAGTCCAGCTCACCCTACATGAGACTATGGTTAGAAAAAGGAAGTACTTAGCCTCGCATCCGCGTACACAGGGTTTGAACGCCCACATAGCTAGACTAATCTCGTTAGAGATGATGCCCTACCGGTTAGTTGAAAGCGAAGCTTTCAAAGCCCTGATGGACTACGCTGTACCACGCTACGAGCTACCCAGTCGACACTTTTTTTCCAGAAAAGCCATCCCAGCCCTCCACCAGCATGTTAAAGAGCGCATCGTCCATGCACTCAGGCAATCTGTGAGCACAAAGGTGCACCTGACAACAGATGCATGGACCAGTAGGCATGGCCAGGGACGTTACGTGTCCATCACGGCACACTGGGTAAATGTGGTGGATGCAGGGTCCACAGGGGACAGCAAGTTTGGGACAGTTCTGCCTAGCCCACGGTCTAGGAAACAGTTGGCTGTAGCCGTTCGCACCCCCTCCTCCTCCTCCTCGTCCTCCTGCAGAAGCGAGACCTCGTCCACAGACCGCAGTCGCACAACCACTCCATCCGCAGCTGCCACTCTTGCACACCAGGTCTCCCATTATGGGGCAGCTACTGGCAAACATCAGCAGGCTGTATTGGCTATGAAGTGTTTGGGCGACAACAGACACACCGCTGAAGTTCTGTCCGAGTTCTTGCAGAAAGAAACGCAGTCGTGGCTGGGCACTGTAGATCTTGAGGCAGGCAAGGTAGTGAGTGATAACGGAAGGAATTTCATGGCTGCCATCTCCCTTTCCCAACTGAAACACATTCCTTGCCTGGCTCACATCTTAAACCTGGTGGTGCAGTGCTTCCTGAAAAGTTATCCGGGGTTATCCGACCTGCTCCTCAAAGTGCGTGAACTTTGCTCACGTATCCGCCGTTCGCCCGTACACTCCAGCCGTATGCAGACCTATCAGCGTTCTTTGAACCTTCCCCAGCATCGCCTAATCATAGACGTTGCAACAAGGTGGAACTCAACACTGCACATGCTTCAGAGACTGTGTGAACAGAGGCGGGCTGTTATGTTTTTGTGGGAGGATACACATACACGGGCAGGCAGTAGGATGGCAGACATGGAGTTGTCAGGTGTGCAGTGGTCGAAGATTCAAGACATGTGTCAAGTCCTTCAGTGTTTTGAGGAATGCACACGGCTGGTTAGTGCAGACAACGCCATAATAAGCATGAGCATCCCCCTAATGCGTCTGCTGATGCAAAGTTTGACGCACATAAAGGATCAGGCGTCTGCAGCTGAGGAAGAGGAAAGCCTTGATGACAGTCAGCCATTGTCTGGCCAGGGCAGTGTACAGGACGAGGTAGCGGGCGAAGAGGAGGAGGAGGACGAGGAGGATGATGGGGATGATTATATTTTTAATGAGGAAGCTTTTCCGGGGCCAGTGGAAATTGTTGGCGCGGCAAGGCCGGGTTCTGGTTTTTGGAGGGACACAAGTGACGTGGATTTGCCTGAAACTGCCCCTCAACCAAGCACAACCACAGATTTGAGAACTGGAACTTTGGGCCACATGGCGGATTATGCCTTACGTATCCTCAAAAGGGACACACGCATAACAAAAATGATGAACGATGACGATTACTAGTTGGCCTGCCTCCTTGATCCTCGCTATAAAGGCAAATTGCAAAATATAATGCCACATGAGAACTTGGAACTAATATTAGCAACCAAACAATCAACTCTTATTGACCGTTTGCTTCTGGCATTCCCTGCACACAGCGCCCGTGATCGTTCTAACACGAGCTGCAGGGGCCAGCAGACCAGAGGTGTTAGAGGGGCAGAAATCAGAAGTGGCGTTGGCCAGAGGGGTTTTCTGACCAGGTTGTGGAGTGATTTTGCTATGACCGCAGACAGGACAGGTACTGCAGCATCAATTCAAAGTGACAGGAGACAACATTTGTCCAGTATGGTTACTAACTATTTTTCATCCCTTATCGACGTTCTCCCTCAACCGTCATTCCCATTTGATTACTGGGCATCAAAATTAGACACCTGGCCAGAATTGGCAGAATATGCATTGCAGGAGCTTGCTTGCCCGGCAGCTAGTGTCCTATCAGAAAGAGTATTCAGTGCTGCAGGTTCAATACTAACAGAAAAAAGGACTCGTCTGGCTACCCAAAATGTAGATGATCTAACCTTCATTAAAATGAACCACAACTGGATTTCGAAATCTTTTGCCCCACCTTGCCCGGCTGACACCTAGCTTTCCTATGTAAAGGTCTTGCCTGTGGACTATTCTGAACGACTTTTCCAATCTCGTAATTTGCAGCACCTGATTGTCCAGCATCCGACATGTTAACACCTCCCTAAATAGCCAAAGTCCCCACACGGGGCCGTGGTATCGCCACTTGGCGCCAGCACCCGTGAGAGTACTGTTTGTCTGAAGAGGTGGGTGTGCCCGCTTTTGGTCGACGGCACTGCCACTAGGTCACTCATAGTACAATAAAGTGTCTGGCGGTGGTGGTGCGCACCCAACGTCAGACACACCGTTGTAATATGAGGGGCCCTGGGCCTGTACCGCCGGCCACAAGACAGTCCCCCCCCCAGGTCAAACAGTGCTCTACCACTTGCAAAATTTTCTCTAACAGCTCCTACCAATGTTTAGTCTATGCGCTGACATCCTTCAATGCCTGGCACTGTCAATACCATTGTATTGACATTTTTCTTATGTTAGGCCTTCGAAGCCTGTCTGCGGTCACTCCTTCCACTAGGCCTCCACTGACCTGTCTACTGCTGCCCGTGTTCCCCTGGAACCAATTTTAAATTGCCTACAGCCAGCCCAATTTATTATGTTAGGGCTTCGAAGCCTGTCTGCGGTCCCTCCTTCCACTAGGCCTCCACTGACCTGTCTACTGCCGCCCGTGTTCCCCTGGAACCAATTTTAAATTGCCTACAGCCCAATTTTTGTTATGTTAGGCCTTCGAAGCCTGTCTGCGGCCCGTTCTTTCCACTACTACTACACTGACCTGGCTACTGCCGCCCGTGTTCCCCTGGAACCAATTTTAAATTGCCTACAGCCAGCCCAATTTATTATGTTAGGGCTTCGAAGCCTGTCTGCGGTCCCTCCTTCCACTAGGCCTCCACTGACCTGTCTACTGCCGCCCGTGTTCCCCTGGAACCAATTTTAAATTGCCTACAGCCAGCCCAACTTATTATGTTAGGGCTTCGAAGCCTGTCTGCGGTCCCTCCTTCCACTAGGCCTTCACTGACCTGTCTACTGCTGCCCGTGTTCCCCTGGAACCAATTTTAAATTGCCTACAGCCAGCCCAATTTATTATGTTAGGGCTTCGAAGCCTGTCTGCGGTCCCTCCTTCCACTAGGCCTCCACTGACCTGTCTACTGCTGCCCGTGTTCCCCTGGAACCAATTTTAAATTGCCTACAGCCAGCCCAATTTATTATGTTAGGGCTTCAAAGCCTGTCTGCGGTCCCTCCTTCCACTAGGCCTCCACTGACCTGTCTACTGCTGCCCGTGTTCCCCTGGAACCAATTTTAAATTGCCTACAGCCAGCCCAATTTATTATGTTAGGGCTTCGAAGCCTGTCTGCGGTCCCTCCTTCCACTAGGCCTCCACTGACCTGTCTACTGCTGCCCGTGTTCCCCTGGAACCAATTTTAAATTGCCTACAGCCAGCCCAATTTATTATGTTAGGGCTTCGAAGCCTGTCTGCGGTCCCTCCTTCCACTAGGCCTCCACTGACCTGTCTACTGCTGCCCGTGTTCCCCTGGAACCAATTTTAAATTGCCTACAGCCAGCCCAATTTATTATGTTAGGGCTTCGAAGCCTGTCTGCGGTCCCTCCTTCCACTAGGCCTCCACTGACCTGTCTACTGCTGCCCGTGTTCCCCTGGAACCAATTTTAAATTGCCTACAGCCAGCCCAATTTATTATGTTAGGGCTTCGAAGCCTGTCTGCGGTCCCTCCTTCCACTAGGCCTCCACTGACCTGTCTACTGCTGCCCGTGTTCCCCTGGAACCAATTTTAAATTGCCTACAGCCAGCCCAATTTATTATGTTAGGGCTTCGAAGCCTGTCTGCGGTCCCTCCTTCCACTAGGCCTCCACTGACCTGTCTACTGCTGCCCGTGTTCCCCTGGAACCAATTTTAAATTGCCTACAGCCAGCCCAATTTATTATGTTAGGGCTTCGAAGCCTGTCTGCGGTCCCTCCTTCCACTAGGCCTCCACTGACCTGTCTACTGCTGCCCGTGTTCCCCTGGAACCAATTTTAAATTGCCTACAGCCAGCCCAATTTATTATGTTAGGGCTTCGAAGCCTGTCTGCGGTCCCTCCTTCCACTAGGCCTCCACTGACCTGTCTACTGCCGCCCGTGTTCCCCTGGAACCAATTTTAAATTGCCTACAGCCAGCCCAATTTATTATGTTAGGGCTTCGAAGCCTGTCTGCGGTCCCTCCTTCCACTAGGCCTCCACTGACCTGTCTACTGCTGCCCGGGTTCCCCTGGAACCAATTTTAAATTGCCTACAGCCAGCCCAATTTATTATGTTAGGGCTTCGAAGCCTGTCTGCGGTCCCTCCTTCCACTAGGCCTCCACTGACCTGTCTACTGCTGCCCGTGTTCCCCTGGAACCAATTTTAAATTGCCTACAGCCAGCCCAATTTATTATGTTAGGGCTTCGAAGCCTGTCTGCGGTCCCTCCTTCCACTAGGCCTCCACTGACCTGTCTACTGCTGCCCGTGTTCCCCTGGAACGAACATCAGAAAATATAAAAATAAGTATTTTGCTTATAAAAAAGAAAATACTGGAGAGATATCAAATGCAGACATTTTAATATTAAAAACAAACACATACAACAAAAATCTGGTACAGTACTAAAAATGGCCACCAGCTACAATAACTTTCTCCTGCAAGTAGTTAACTGAAAGTTTTTTTCAATTTAAAACACAGATATGGCATCCACCGAGTGTTGTCCTGTCGCGTCTTCTTTATATTATTGCCAAGAAGATGCAAAACAATGAAAATAATAAAATCATTATTTACCAAAAAAATAGAGTAAGTCAAAACCACATTGCAAATAAACATTCATTACAAATAAAGAAGCAGGGCGCGTCCGAGGGTGAGTATATACCTAATAAGAATATAATCACCCTCGGACGCGCCCTGCTTCTTTCCGACAGCCTTCCTTCCTAAGAATCAGCCCTTCCGTGGTGTAGAGAGAGGGTGTGTTACACTCCAAGGTGTTCCCCAGGTTGCCTTTCCTGAGCTTCGATCTTCATGCTCTCGTTTAGTAGTTGTCGGAAAGTAGGCTGCATTAGGCCTACAAATTGGGTATGGGGTGGAGAGAGATGGTGTGTTACACTCCAAGGTGTTCCCCAGGTTTCCTTGCCATTGCTTCGGTCTTCCAACTTTCGTTTAGTAGTTGTAGAAAACTACACTGCATTAGGCCTACAACATGGGTATAGGGTGGAGAGAGATGGTGTGTTCCACTCCAAGGTGTTCTCCAGGTTGCCTTTCCAGAGCTTCGATCTTAATGCTCTCGTTTAGTAGTTGTTGGAAACTACACTGCATTAGGCCTCCAAATTGGCTATGGGGTGGAGAGAGATGGTGTGTTACACTCCAAGGTGTTCTCCAGGTTTCCTCGCCATTGCTTCGATCTTCAGACTCTCGTTTAGTAGTTGTAGAAAACTACACTGCATTAGGCCTACAAAATGGGTATCGGGTGGAGAGAGATGGTGTGTTACACTCCAAGGTGTTCCCCAGATTTCCTTGCCATTGCTTCGGTGTTCCGACTCTCGTTTAGTAGTTGTAGAAAACTACACTGCATTAGGCCTACAAAATGGGTATAGGGTGGAGAGAGATGGTGTGTTCCACTCCAAGGTGTTCTCCAGGTTGCCTTTCCAGAGCTTCGATCTTAATGCTCTTGTTTAGTAGTTGTTGGAAACTACACTGCATTAGGCCTCCAAATTGGCTATGGGGTGGAGAGAGATGGTGTGTTACACTCCAAGGTGTTCTCCAGGTTTCCTCGCCATTGCTTCGATCTTCAGACTCTCGTTTAGTAGTTGTAGAAAACTACACTGCATTAGGCCTACAAAATGGGTATCGGGTGGAGAGAGATGGTGTGTTACACTCCAAGGTGTTCCCCAGGTTTCCTTGCCATTGCTTCGGTCTTCCGACTCTCGTTTAGTAGTTGTAGAAAACTACACTGCATTAGGCCTACAAAATGGGTATAGGGTGGAGAGAGATGGTGTGTTCCACTCCAAGGTGTTCTCCAGGTTGCCTTTCCAGAGCTTCGATCTTAATGCTCTCGTTTAGTAGTTGTTGGAAACTACACTGCATTAGGCCTCCAAATTGGCTATGGGGTGGAGAGAGATGGTGTGTTACACTCCAAGGTGTTCTCCAGGCTTCCTCGCCATTGCTTCGATCTTCAGACTCTCGTTTAGTAGTTGTAGAAAACTACACTGCATTAGGCCTACAAAATGGGTATCGGGTGGAGAGAGATGGTGTGTTACACTCCAAGGTGTTCTCCAGGTTTCCTCGCCATTGCTTCGATCTTCAGACTCTCGTTTAGTAGTTGTAGAAAACTACACTGCATTAGGCCTACAAAATGGGTATCGGGTGGAGAGAGATGGTGTGTTACACTCCAAGGTGTTCCCCAGGTTTCCTTGCCATTGCTTCGGTCTTCCGACTCTCGTTTAGTAGTTGTAGAAAACTACACTGCATTAGGCCTACAAAATGGGTATGGGGTGGAGAGAGATGGTGTGTTCCACTCCAAGGTGTTCTCCAGGTTGCCTTTCCTGAGCTTCTATCTTCAGGCTCTCGTTAAATTGTGGTTAAATGGAACAACTGCATTTGGCGTACTAGTTGGTTTGGGGCCTACTAACAGTGTCTGCCGCTCCTTGCTGTTCTCCTGGTTTCCTGTCCTGAAATTCCGTTTTCAGGCGCTCGTTAAGTAGTTGTTAATGTTAGACTGCATTTGGCCTACTAGTTGGGTTGGGGCCTACTATCGGTGTCTGCCACTCCTTGCTGTTCTCCTCCACTGAACAAAGCTGTGCCGCCTGTTTACTACGGTTGCCAATTTTGAACTGCATTTCGACTACTTACTGATTTGGGCCTACTCTCTGTGTCAGCCTCTCATTCCAGTTGTCCTCCACTGCAATGCCCCCTGGTTATTCCTGTGTTACCAATTTTGAACTGCATTTAGCCAACTTTATTCTTTGGGCCTATATCTGTGTTTCCTCCTCATCCTGCCCATTGCCCAGCCAGTGATAGATGAGTCTGCTGGTACATTGACCCATAACGCAACATTCCCCGTGCACGCTACACAACAACATTGTGACCCTGCTGAAAGTCAGGTTGCTCTTCCCGCATACCATACCACCTTACACGGGGACAAAGAGGAAGGTGCAGATGAAAGTGCAGGTTCCTTCATCAGGTGGGGGGAGGAATACTAGTTGGCGACGTCACTGGCACAGGGCCTCTCATAGTACGCAAAAGTGTTGCTGCCGGTGGGAGGCGCCCCCGCCGTGCAAACACACCGCTGTACTTTGAGGGGCCCTGTGCCAGTGCCAATGCCAACGAGTGGGCCCCCCCTGCTTGCTCAGGTTCACAGCACTTGCAAAGTTGAAATACTTACCTCTCCCTGCTCCACTGCCGTGACGTGGTCCAGATTTCCTGGGCCCACTAATTACTTGAACCAGCCCTACCCACCACAACTTTAGCCAAATGACCCCCAATTTCAAATGCCTTCCAATTATTATAAGGTAAATTACGCTTGACAAGCTTCATTAAGAAGAATGGATGGTTTTGACATTAAAATGGGCACTCTAGGTGTTTTCCTGGCCCCCACTCACTGCCGACTATGCTGCCCCATTGACTTGCATTGGGTTTCGTGTTTCGGTCGATCCCGACTTTACGTCATAATCGGCCGATTACACTCGACCCGACTTTTGAGATAGTCGGGTTTCGCGAAACCCGGCTCGACTCTAAAAAGGTCAAGGTCGCTCAACTCTACTGACTACCACATTTTTTGTTCTGGATTTTGTTTAGTGTTTCTTAAAGCCAGAAAGTTGCCATTTGAAATGACTTTAATTTTGTGCAATGTCTGTGATCTGCTTTTTTTCAACAAAATTAAACAACTGAATGAACCACCTCCAAGGTTGGTAATTCCATAATTTTTGCCAGGGGTTGTATTATTAGCTCTGAGAAGAGCTTCTGGTATGAGTTGCAGAAAAATAGGAAGTGCAAGTAGCCCTATCCTGTCCTACGCTATCCCTTCACCACAATCTCTTCCTAAGTGCTGTTAGCAGCAGTATTATTATTGATTATGATTAGCCCCAAGGAGGGCTGTTGCTGCAGTTGAAAGAAATCTAAATGTGGTTGAATCTCTGCCTATACCCAACTAATATTCTGTCCCTCTTTCAGCAGCACCTCTCCCTGCTCTGCTTGTTTCTGGGTTACATTGTGCCGAGTATGTAATCACGGGTCTTATGTAATCACAACCAAGATGGCAACAGAATTATAGTCACAGGCAGGCCATCCCTGCATGTTTATTGGCTGCAGGGCCGTATTTAGAGTTTCTGCTGCCCTAGGCAGTTTTAGTGCTGCCTCCCCCATTGGTGAGTATGACACTATCGGCAGAGATTTTGCCATAAATCGCTGAGGTGAAAGTAGCCTTTTGCAGCAGATCCGGCAGTTTTTCCGCATCTGCCGTGTAATGAATCACTTACGGCAACACTGCGTTCGGCCTCATTTATTCCCTATGGGACTTGCGGACACGTGCGGCACTTGCGGTTTTGCCGCGATCCGGCAAATGCGGTACTTGCAGCAATGGAAAAAAACACTGCTAGCAGTGTTTTTTGTATCATCGCAAGTGCAAAACCGCAATTGCCACACATGTCCGCAAGTAGCCATCACTACCTGTCCATGCACCTTCCTAGCTCATCCCTCTCTGACCTAAAACTACAATATAAAGCTTTAGAAAAACAATTAACTGACATATTCCTATGATAATGAGGGCTCCAGGCTACGGCGTATACTAGGACGGGCAGTCTCTAGGTCTCCATTCTCTCTGTGCACACCCTCAGTCCTTGCCTCACTGCCTGTGCACAGACCTCCCTCCACCGGACCCAGGAATCGCGCTCGCAGTAGCATACCGGCAGAGGTGTATCTAAGTTTTCTGGCACCAGGGGCAAGAATTCATTTTGGCGCCCCCCCCCCCCCCCCAGGACATATGCGATCTGCACACTCAGTCATGTACCGACGAGTTGCTCTCCCTAATGCTCTCAATGTTCAATGAAAAACAGAGAAGCAGAAGAGAAGCTCGTTCTCACAGGACCATAAGCATGAAAATCACATATTAGTGAAGTGTCTATGTGACAACTACTGGAACCTGCAGAGCTGAATCCTGACACCACAGCTTCTGAATTCTCCCAGCTAATGCACTGCACACTACTAGGATTCTCCCTTGCTGGTGGACGGTCATGTCAGCACAAGTATGTGATCTGTATACTTCTGGCCACGTTCCGACTAGACGTGCCCGGCCTCACTCAGTTCATTTTCATTGACGGAGGCCGCATATGTCTAGTCAGCATGTGACCATATTAATGTAAATCGCCCGCATAAGAGAATCCTGACAGCGTGCAGTGCACACTGTGAGAAGTCAGAAGTCTGCAGTCACAAAGAATGACTGCAGACTCATCACATACCTGGACATTCCCTTTAATGCTCTTAACAAATAAAAACATGAGTGTTAGTTAGTTTCACAAATAACATTTACATCCAGGTACCTTATAGATGGCGTCGTCTCTGGAGGCATTCTCCTTTTCTTCATCTTGTTCAGATCCCATGATGAGTTTTCTCATCCACAGCCATCTCTGCAGACTTCCATCTTCTCCGCTCTATTGCAGAAAATTTCCACATGACACCCTTAAAGATACAAGTGTCATTATAATGCTCCTGAATAAAAAAATGCCCCTCACTATATTGTCTGCACAAAATATGACACCCACATTGTCCCTCTTATGGTACATGCTCTTCACACTGACCTCTCCTTTCTATACCGGCCCCCTCTTCACACTGTCCTCTCACACTATGTCCCCCCTATAGGGCCTAGTATTTATACTCCATATTTATACTCCATCCTCCCACCCTGCGTGCATGGCTTCCCATCCTCCCACCCTGTGTGCATGGCTCCTCCATCCTCTTACCCTGCGTGCATGGCTCCCCCATCCTCCCACCCTGCGTGCATGGCTCCCCCATCCTCCCACCCTGCGTGTATGGCTCCTCCATCCTCTCACCCTGTGTGCAAGGCTCCCCCATCCTCCCACCCTGCATGCATGGCTCCCCCATCCTCCCAGCCTGCGTGCATGGCTCCTCTATCCTCCCACCCTGCATGCATGGCTGCTCTATCCTCCTCCCCTGCGTGCATGGCTCCCAAATCCTTCTCCCCTGCGTGCATGGCTCCTCTATCCTCCTCCCTTGCATGCATGGCTCCTCCAACCTCCCACCCTGCATGCATGGCTCCTCTATCCTCCTCCCCTGCGTGCATGGCTCCCATATCCTTTTCCCCTGCAAGCATGGTTCCCATATCCTTCTCCCCTGCATGCATGGCTCCCATATCCTTCTCCCCTGTTTGCATGGCTCCCATATCCTTCTCCCCTGCGTGCATGGCTCCTCTATCCTCCGACCGTGCGTGCATGGCTCCTCTATCCTCCTCCCCTGCATGCATGGCTCCCATATCCTTCTCCCCTGCGTGCATGGCTCCTCTATCCTCCCACCCTGCGTGCATGACTCCTCTATCCTCCTCCCCTGCGTGCATGGCTCCCATATCCTTCTCCCCTGCGTGCATGGCTCCCATATCCTTCTCTTCTGCGTGCATGGCTCCTCTTTCCTCCCACCGTGCGTGCATGGCTCTTCTATCCTCCTCCCCTGCATGCATGGCTCCCATATCCTTCTCCCCTGCGTGCATGGCTCCTCTATCCTCCTTCCCTGTGTGCATGGCTCCTCTATCCTTCTCCCCTGCGTGCATGGCTCCCATATCCTTCTCCCCTGCGTGCATGGCTCCTCTATCCTCCTCCCCTGCGTGCATGGCTCCCATATCCTTCTCCCCTGCGTGCATGGCTCCCATATCCTTCTCCCCTGCGTGCATGGCTCCCATATCCTTCTCCCCTGCGTGCATGGCTCCCATATCCTTCTCCCCTGCGTCCATGGCTCCCATATCCTTCTCCCCTGCGTGCATGGCTCCTCTATCCTCCCACCGTGCATGTATGGCTCCTCTATCCTCCTCCCCTGTGTGCATGGCTCCCATATCCTTCTCCCCTGCGTGCATGGCTCCCATATCCTTATCCCCTGCATGCATGGCTCCTCTATCCTCCCACCCTGCATGTATGGCTCCTCTATCCTCCTCCCCTGTGTGCATGGCTCCCATATCCTTCTCCCCTGCGTGCATGGCTCCCATATCCTTATCCCCTGCATGCATGGCTCCTCTATCCTCCCACCCTGCATGCATGGGTCCTCTATCCTCCCACCCTGCATGCATGGCTCCCATATCCTTCTCCCCTGCATGCATGGCTCCTCTATCCTCCTCCCCTGCATGCATGGCTCCTCTATCCTCCTCCCCTGCGTGCATGGCTCCTCTATCCTCCTCCCCTGCGTGCATGGCTCCCATATCCTCCCACCCTGCGTGCATGGCTCCTCTATCCTCCTTCCCTGTGTGCATGGCTCCTCTATCCTTCTCCCCTGCGTGCATGGCTCCCATATCCTTCTCCCCTGCGTGCCTGGCTCCTCTATCCTCCTCCCCTGCGTGCATGGCTCCCATATCCTCCTCCCCTGCGTGCACGGCTCCCATATCCTTCTCCCCTGCATGCATGGCGCCCCCATCCTCCTCCCCTGTCATATTCACCTCTCACCGCGCGGCGCAGAACTTCCCGGCATCTCTGCAGCGTCTTCCTTCCTGTATGAGCGGTCAGGTGGTACCGCTCATTAAGGTGATGAATATGCACATATTCATCATCTTAATGAGCGGTACCACTTGACTGCTGAAGACAGGACGTGCTGCCGATGCTGAGACAGAGTTGCAGCCACTGCTGGAGGAAGGTGAGTATGATGTCATCAGGGAAAGGGGAGGAGGGGGGAGAAGGGAGCGAGGGAGGGAGGGAAGAGGGGGGGGGGGGGGTGGGCACTTGACCCCAGACTTTTATGGAAAAAAAAAGGAAAAAACCTTGCTCAAGTGCGCCCCCCCACATCCTGCCGCCTTAGGCACCTGCCCTCAAGTGCCTAGTGGCAAATACGGCCCTGATTGGCTGCTAAACATGCAGGGTGGGGACTTGCGCTCCCGCTTGAGCATTAAAAAAGTATTCACCGTGCAATGAACATCACAAGCACATTAATGCTCGAGTGCATATTGTGTACTGAATAGCATGATCACTAATCAATAATCACAGCCTTGTGCAGGTCTACAATTTTGTTCCTGTGTCCTTAGACAGCTCTTTGGTCTTGGCCATGTTGGAGAGGTTTGGAGTGTGATTGATTGAGTGTGTGGACAGGTGTATTTTATACACATAACGAGTTCAAACAGGTGCAATTAATACAGGTAATGAATTCAGAGTAGAAGGGCTTCTTAAAGAAAAACTAACAGGCCTGTGAGAGCCAGAACTCTTGCTGGTTGGAAGTTGATCAAACACTTCTGTCATGCAATAAAATTGTAGTGTAATTATTTACAAATCATACTATGAGATATTACAAAACTTACAAAATCAGCAGTGTAACAAATTATTATTTTCCGGCCTGTATATACATATAAAATTAAATAATAAAATAATAATATAGTAGCAAGCACCAGTTGTAGTGCTGTCATGCAATGCCTTGGGATTGTGGGAGCTAACCAGGACCCTAGAACTAGGGATGCTCTATTCTATCCCTGTCCCCCAGATTAATGCTGAAGGTGTACACACCGAGTTCATGTGCCTTGCTATGCTCTAAGTCAAGCCTTATTGGTCCTCTCCCCTACTCAGAGAGGTGGGAAGCCAAAGTGCATAGGATAACACTAACTAGACAAACAATGTAAGACAGACAGGGATAAATGAAAATAACAATCATACAAAATACTCATCAAACAACAGAGTGGAACACAGAGGAGTAAAAGGAAAGAGAGCCCAAAAAAAGATATGAGATGAGGATGTGCACACAAACAATACTCCAGGCAACAATGTCCTGAAAAAATCTACAAACACCATCTTCAACCACAAACTAAATATCCAACTCCACACCAGGCAGTAAGAACTAACACTGGCAATTCCTAAGTGCAAGAGGTGAACATATATAGCAGATGGGAGTGGAAAACACTGAACAGCTGAGACAATACAGGTAGGAAAGCTCCAGCAGCTTCAACTGAACAGATTAACCCTTACTAGGAAAAAACCTGCACTGTTTAATAAGAACGTTTGATAAATATATTAAAATATTATGTAAACAATAGAATCAGAAATGAACGGCACTAGGTAATGGCTTTGTTCACAGGCTGGATTAATGGGGATCGACTCTTTTAAAGACCCTTGTTTTCACACGACTGTTGTATGCGTCTAAAGGGTGGTGCTCGACATGTATCAGAAACAATAGAATCACAATGGATGCTGAGATAAAACAGATGTGGAACTTACCAGTAGTACGCTAAATTCAGTGTCCTTTATTCACCTTCACACGGTAACAGACATTAGTGGAGAGGCGGCAGGTAGCGACGAGGGTGCGGGGAGTGAGGAGAGCACAAAGGCCGTTTCGCGTAAATGCGCTTCTACGGGTCCGTGTAAAGGTTAATAAAGGACACTGAATTTGGCGTACTTCGGGTGAGTGCCACATCTGTTTCATCTCAGCATTCATTAAAATATTATGTACACAAAATGTACCCATACTAAAAATATTCAATAATCAGAAATGAATGAAGGATGGTTTGTTCACTATTCAAAAGCAGGAATAATATCTAGGTGCCTGTTGTGAATTCTGTTGTCAAGCTTCCTCCTGTGGTCATGAATGGTACTTCGGCTGGTTCTGTCCATGGGCTTCCTCTGTTGGTTGTGAGTGGGGCTGCGGCTTCTGAGTTTCCTTCCACAGGTGACGAGGTTAATTCGTTAGCTGGCTGCTCTATTTAACTCCACTTAGATCATTGCTCCATGCCACCTGTCAATGTTCCAGTATTGGTCTAGTTCACTCCTGGATCGTTATTGTGACCTGTCTTCCCAGCAGAAGCTAAGTTCCTGCTTGTTTTTCTTTTGTTTGCTATTTTTCTGTCCAGCTTGCTATTTTGATTTTTGTCTTGCTTGCTGGAAGCTCTGGGACGCAGAGGGAGCGGCTCCGCACCGTGAGTCGGTGCGGAGGGTCTTTTGCGCCCTCTGCGTGGTCTTTTTGTAGTTTTTTGTGCTGACCGCAAAGTTACCTTTCCTATCCTCAGTCTGTTCAGTAAGTCGGGCCTCACTTTGCTAAATCTATTTCATCTCTGTGTTTGTATTTTCATCTTTACTCACAGTCATTATATGTGGGGGGCTGCCTTTTCCTTTGGGGAATTTCTCTGAGGCAAGGTAGGCTTTATTTTTCTATCTTCAGGGCCAGCTAGTTCCTTAGGCTGTGACGAGTTGCATAGGGAGCGTTAGGAGCAATCCACGGCTATTTCTAGTGTGTGTGATAGGATTAGGGATTGCGGTCAGCAGAGTTCCCACGTCTCAGAGCTCGTCCTATATTATTTGTAACTATCAGGTCATTCCGTGTGCTCTTAACCACCAGGTCCATTATTGTCCTAACCACCAGGTCATAACAGTACAGGTTGCCCAAAGTATTAATGCATCTCAATAGAGGGATAAGAGAAGTTCTGAGACCATTTTTTTTTCTTTGCAGTGTGTTTTGTCTCTCTTTTCCCCTTTACCTCTGGGTGGTTCAGGATACAGGTGTAGATATGGACATTCAAGGTCTGTCCTCTTGTATGAATAGTCTCACTGCAAGGGTACAAAACATTCAAGATTTTGTGGTTCAGAATCCGATGTTAGAGCCTAGGATTCTAATTCCTGATTTGTTTTTTGGGGATAGATCTAAGTTTCTGAATTTCAAAAATAATTGTAAATTGTTTCTTGCTTTGAAACCTCGCTTCTCAGGTGACCCTGTTCAAAAAGTGAAAATCATTATTTCTTTGTTACATGGCGACCCTCAAGACTGGGCATTTTCCCTTGCGCCAGGAGATCCGGCATTGCGTGATGTTGATGCGTTTTTTCTGGCGCTCGGATTGCTTTATGATGAACCAAATTCAGTGGATCAGGCATAGAAAATCTTGCTGGCTCTGTGTCAGGGTCAGGATGAGGTAGAGATATATTGTCAGAAGTTTAGGAAGTGGTCTGTACTCACTCAGTGGAATGAATGTGCCCTGGCAGCAATTTTCAGAAAGGGTCTCTCTGAAGCCCTTAAGGATGTCATGGTGGGATTTCCCATGCCTGCTGGTCTGAATGAGTCTATGTCTTTGGCCATTCAGATCGATCGACGCTTGCGTGAGCGTAAAGCTGTGCACCATTTGGCGGTATTATCTGAGCATAGACCTGAGCCTATGCAATGTGATAGGACTTTGACCAGAGCTGAACGGCAAGAACACAGACGTCGGAATGGGCTGTGTTTTTACTGTGGTGATTCCACTCATGCTATCTCCGATTGTCCTAAGCGCACTAAGCGTTTCGCTAGGTCTGCCACCATTGGTACGGTACAGTCGAAATTTCATTTGTCCGTTACTCTGATTTGCTCTTTGTCATCCTATTCTGTTATGGCATTTGTGGATTCAGGCGCTGCCCTGAATTTGATGGACTTGGAGTTTGCTAGGCGCTGTGGTTTTTCTTGGAGCTCTTGCAGTATCCTATTCCATTGAGAGGAATTGATGCTACGCCTTTGGCCAAGAATAAGCCTCAGTACTGGACCCAATTGACCATATGCATGGCTCCTGCACATCAGGAGGATATTCGCTTTTTGGTGTTGCATAATCTGCATGATGTGGTCGTTTTGGGGTTGCCATGGCTACAGGTCCATAATCCAGTATTGGATTGGAAATCAATGTCTGTGTCCAGCTGGGGTTGTCAGGGGGTACATGGTGATGTTCCATTTTTGTCTATTTCGTCATCCACCCCTTCTGAAGTCCCGGAGTTTTTGTTGGATTACCGGGATGTATTTGATGAGCCCAAATCCAGTGCCCTACCTCATAGGGATTGCGATTGTGCTATCAATTTGTTTCCTGGTAGTAAGTTTCCTAAGGGCCGACTGTTCAATTTATCTGTGCCAGAGCACACCGCTATGCGGAGTTATGTAAAGGAATCCCTGGAGAAGGGTCATATTCGCCTGTCGTCGTCACCATTGGGAGGAGGGTTCTTTTTTGTGGCCAAGAAGGATGGTTCTTTGAGACCTTGTATTGATTACCGCCTTCTTAATAAGATCACAGTCAAATTTCAGTATCCTTTGCTGCTGCTGTCTGATTTATTTGCTCGGATTAAGGGGGCTTGTTGGTTTACCAAGATAGATCTTCGTGGTGCGTATAATCTTGTGCGTATTAAACAGGGCGATGAATGGAAAACAGCATTTAATACGCCCGAGGGCCATTTTGAGTACCTGGTTATGCCATTCGGGCTTTCCAATGCTCCATCAGTATTTCAGTCCTTTATGCATGACATCTTCCGAGAGTACCTGGATAAATTCCTGATTGTATATTTGGATGATATTTTGGTCTTTTCGGATGATTGGGAGTCTCAAGTGAAGCAGGTCAGAATGGTGTTCCAGGTCCTTCGTGCAAATTCTTTGTTTGTGAAGGGGTCAAAGTGTCTCTTTGGAGTTCAGAAGGTTTCATTTTTGGGTTTCATTTTTTCCCCTTCTACTATCGAGATGGACCCTGTTAAAGTCCAGGCCATTTATGATTGGACTCAGCCAACATCTGTGAAGAGTCTGCAAAAGTTCCTGGGCTTTGCTGATTTTTATTGTCGCTTCATCAGTAATTTTTCTAGTGTTGCTAAACCGTTGACTGATTTGACCAAGAAGGGTGCTGAAGTAGTCAATTGGTCTTCTGCGGCTGTGGAAGCTTTTCAGGAGTTGAAGCGTCGTTTTTCTTTTGCCCCTGTGTTGTGCCAGCCAGATGTTTCGCTCCCGTTTCAGGTCGAGGTTGATGCTTCTGAGATTGGAGCAGGGGCTGTTTTGTCGCAAAGAAGTTCTGATGGCTCGGTGATGAAACCATGTGCCTTCTTTTCTAGAAAGTTTTCGCCTGCTGAGCGCAATTATGATGTTGGCAATCGAGAGTTGTTGGCCATGAAGTGGGCATTCGAGGAGTGGCGTCATTGGCTTGAAGGAGCCAAGCATCGCGTGGTGGTCTTGACGGATCACAAGAATTTGACTTATCTCGAGTCTGCCAAACGGTTGAATCCTAGACAGACTCGTTGGTCGCTATTTTTCTCCCGCTTTGATTTTGTGGTTTCGTACCTTCCAGGCTCTAAGAATGTGAAGGCTGATGCCCTGTCAAGGAGTTTTGTGCCCGACTCTCCGGATGTTCCTGAGCCGGTGGGTGTTCTCAAAGAGGGGGTAATTTTGTCTGCCATCTCCCCTATTTGCAGCGGGTGCTGCAAAAATTTCAGGCTGATAGACCTGACCGTTGCCCAGCGGAGAAACTGTTTGTCCCTGATAAATGGACTAGTAGAGTTATCTCTGAGGTTCATTGTTCGGTGTTGGCTGGTCATCCTGGAATCTTTGGTACCAGAGATTTGGTGGCTAGATCCTTTTGGTGGCCGTCTTTGTCGCGGGATATGCGTTCTTTTGTGCAGTCCTGTGGGACTTGTGCTCGGGCTAAGCCCTGCTGTTCTCGTGCCAGTGGGTTGCTTTTGCCCTTGCCGGTCCCGAAGAGGCCCTGGACGCATATCTCTATGGATTTTATTTCGGATCTCCCTGTCTCTCAAAAGATGTCGGTCATTTGGGTGGTTTGTGATCGCTTCTCTAAGATGGTCCATTTGGTACCCTTGTCTAAATTGCCTTCCTCTGATTTGGTGCCATTGTTTTTCCAGCATGTGGTTCGTTTACATGGCATTCCGGAGAACATCGTTTCGGACAGAGGTTCCCAGTTTGTTTCGAGGTTTTGGCGAGCCTTTTGTGCTAGGATGGGCATTGATTTGTCTTTTTCCTCGGCTTTCCATCCTCAGACAAATGGCCAAACCGAACGAACTAATCAGACTTTGGAAACATATCTGAGATGCTTTGTTTCTGCTGATCAGGATGATTGGGTGTCCTTTTTGCCTTTGGCTGAGTTCGCCCTTAATAATTGGGCCAGCTCGGCTACTTTGGTTTCGCCGTTTTTCTGCAATTCTGGTTTCCATCCTCGTTTCTCTTCAGGGCAGGTTGTCTTCGGACTGTCCTGGTGTAGATACTGTGGTGGATAGGTTGCAGCAGATTTGGACTCATGTGGTGGACAATTTAACATTGTCCCAGGAGAAGGCTCAACGTTTCGCTAACCGCCGGTGCTGTGTGGGTCCCCGACTTCGTGTTGGGGATTTGGTTTGGTTGCCGTCTCGTTATGTTCCTATGAAGGTTTCCTCTCCTAAGTTTAAGCCTCGTTTCATTGGTCCGTATAAGATTTCTGAGGTTCTCAATCCTGTGTCGCTTCGTTTGACCCTTCCAGCTTCTTTTGCCATCCATAATGTATTCCATAGGTCGTTGTTGCGGAGATACGTGGCGCCTGTGGTTCCATCCGTTGATCCTCCTGCCCCGGAGTTGGTTGAGGGGGAGTTGGAGTATGTGGTGGAGAAGATTTTGGATTCTCGTATTTCGAGACGGAAACTCCAGTACCTGGTCAAGTGGAAGGGTTGTGGTCAGGAAGATAATTCCTGGGTCTTTGCCTCCGATGTTCATGCTGCCGATCTGGTTTGTGCCTTTCATTTGGCTCGTCCTGGTCGGCCTGGGGGCTCTGGTGAGGGTTCGGTGACCCCTCCTCAAGGGGGGGGTACTGTTGTGAATTCTGTTGTCAAGCTCCCTCCTGTGGTCATGAATGGTACTTCGGCTGGTTCTGTCCATGGGCTTCCTCTGTTGGTTGTGAGTGGGGCTGCGGCTTCTGAGTTTCCTTCCACAGGTGATGAGGTTAATTCGTTAGCTGGCTGCTCTATTTAACTCCACTTAGATCATTGCTCCATGCCACCTGTCAATGTTCCAGTATTGGTCTAGTTCAATCCTGGATCGTTCTTGTTACCTGTCTTCCCAGCAGAAGCTAAGTTCCTGCTTGTTTTTCTTTTGTTTGCTATTTTTCTGTCCAGCTTGCTATTTTGATTTTTGTCTTGCTTGCTGGAAGCTCTAGGACGCAGAGGGAGCGCCTCCGCACCGTGAGTCGGTGCGGAGGGTCTTTTGCACCCTCTGCGTGGTCTTTTTGTAGTTTTTTGTGCTGACCGCAAAGTTACCTTTCCTATCCTCAGCCTGTTCAGTAAGTCGGGCCTCACTCTGCTAAATCTATTTCATCTCTGTGTTTGTATTTTCATCTTTACTCACAGTCATTATATGTGGGGGGCTGCCTTTTCCTTTGGGGAATTTCTCTGAGGCAAGGTAGGCTTTATTTTTCTATCTTCAGGGCTAGCTAGTTCCTTAGGCTGTGACGAGTTGCATAGGGAGCGTTAGGAGCAATCCACGGCTATTTCTAGTGTGTGTGATAGGATTAGGGATTGCGGTCAGCAGAGTTCCCACGTCTCAGAGCTCGTCCTATATTATTTGTAACTATCAGGTCATTCCGTGTGCTCTTAACCACCAGGTCCATTATTGTCCTAACCACCAGGTCATAACAGGTGCCCTGTGCTGTAATATATTTCACTTCTCTAATAGTTTACAGATGTACAGTTGTGCTCAAAAGTTTACATACCCCGGCAGAATTTTTGCTTTATTTGCCTTTTTTTCAGAGAATATGAATGATAACACCAAAAAATTTTCTCCACTCGTGGTTGGTGGTTGGATGAAGCCATTTATTATCAAACAATTGTGATTTCTCTTTTTAGATCTTAACGACAGCCCAAAACATCCAAATAACCCTGATCAAAAGTTCACATACCCAATTTCTTAATACCTGTGTATTGCCCCCTCTAACATCAATGAGATGGCCACTCCAGAACCTTCATTTTTTTCTGCTGCAGCCAATGACAGGTAAACTTGGCCTTGTGTTTTGGATCATTATCTTATTGGAATGTCCAAGTATGTCCCATGAACAGCTTCTGGGCAGATGAGTGCAAATTTGAATCCAGTGTTTGCTGATAATGTGCTGCTTTCATCTTTCCTTCAACTTTGGCCAAGTTTCCTGTGCCTTTGTAGCGCACACATCCCCAAAACATCAGCGATCCACCTCTGTGCATTACAGTAGGAATGGGGTTCCTTTCATCATAGGCCTTGTTGACCTCTTTCCATATGTAACGTTTATGGTTGAGGCCAAAAAGTTGAATTTTGGTCTCATCACTCCAAATTACCTTGTTCCAGAAGTTTTGAGGCTTGTTTCTGTGCTGTTTTGTGTATTGTAGGCGAGATAATTTGTGGCATTTGCGTAGTAATGGCTTTCTTCTGGTGACTCGACCATGTAGTACATTTTTTTTCAAGTGCCTCCTTATTGTTCATCTTGAAACAGCCATACCGCTAGTTTTCAGAGAGTCCTGTATTTCAGCTGATGTTATTTATGGGTTTTTTCTTTTGCATCCTGAACAATTTTCCTTGCAGTTGTTGGCAACATTTTTGTTGGCCTACCTGACTGTGTTTTTCTTTTTACAGAGCCCCTGATTTTCCATTTGTCAATCACAGTTTGAACGCTGCTGACTGATATCAATTCTTTGGATATCTTCCTTGGATATCTTTTTGTATCCCTTTCCTGTTTTATACAGTTCAACTACATTTTCCCGTAGATCCGTTAACAATTCTTTTGCTCCCCCTATGACTCACAATCCAGAAACGTCAGTGGCTGGATTAAAGATGCAAGCATCTGTCTGGATCTTAGAAACTCACTCAGCTTTTATGCACACACACGGATAACAAGCAAACAGGTCACAGGTGAGGATGATACCTTTAGTATCCATTGAAACCCAAGTGCCTCCTTATTGTTCATCTTGAAACAGCCATACCGCTAGTTTTCAGAGAGTCCTGTATTTCAGCTGATGTTATTTGTGGGTTTTTTCTTTTGCATCCTGAACAATTTTCCTTGCAGTTGTTGGCAACATTTTTGTTGGCCTACCTGACTGTGTTTTTCTTTTTACAGAGCCCCTGATTTTCCATTTGTCAATCACAGTTTGAACGCTGCTGACTGATATTATCAATTCTTTGGATATCTTCCTTGGATATCTTTTTGTATCCCTTTCCTGTTTTATACAGTTCAACTACCTTTTCCCGTAGATCCGTTAACAATTCTTTTGCTCCCCCTATGACTCACAATCCAGAAACGTCAGTGGCTGGATTAAAGATGCAAGCGTCTGTCTGGATCTTAGAAACTCACTCAGCTTTTATGCACACACACGGATAACAAGCAAACAGGTCACAGGTGAGGATGTTACCTTTAGTATCCATTGAAACCCATTTGGCCAAAATCACCAGGGTATGTAAACCTTTGATTAGGGTCATTTGGATGTTTTGGGTTGTCATTATGATTTAAAAAGAGAAAACACAGTAGTTTGATAATGAATGGCTTCAACCAACCACTAACAATGAGTGGAGAAAAAGTTTTGGTGCTATCATTCATATTTTCTGAAAAAAGGCCAAGAAAGCAAAAATTCTGCCGGAGTATGTAAACTTTTGAGCACAACCGTTTGTAGAGATTTTAAAGGGTGTATCCACAATTGTAACCTCAGTTTGATTGCAAATTACCTCTGGTGTATGCAGCTCTGGTGTCACCATAGCCTTAGTGTTGCTATGAGTATATGGTCAGCATTTTACCTCAGTATTTGTAAGCCAAAACAGGAGAGGAACAATCATAGGAAAAGTATAATAGAAACACGTCACTAGTGTTGAGCATTCCGATACCGCAAGTATCGGGTATCGGCCGATACTTGCGGTATCGGAATTCCGATACCGAGTTCCGATATTTTTGCGATATCGGGAATCGGTATCGGATCCATATTAATGTGTAAAATAAAGAATTAAAATAAAAAATATTGATATACTCACCTCTCCGGAGGCCCCTGGACATCACCGCTGGTAACCGGCAGCCTTCTTTGTTTAAAATGAGCACGTTTAGGGACTTCCATGACATCACGGCTTCTGATTGGTCGCGTGCCGCTCATGTGACCTCCACGCGACCAATCAGAAGCCGTGACGTCATTCTCAGGTCCTAAATTCCTAGAATGAGGAGTTTAGGACCTGAGAATGACGTTGCGGCTTCTGATTGGTCGCATGGCGGTCACATGAGCGGCACGCGACCAATCAGAAGCCGCGACGCCATTCTCAGGCCCTAAACTCCTCATTCTAGGAATTTAGGACCTGCGAATAACGTCGCGGCTTCTGATTGGTCGCGTGGTAGTCACATGAGCAGCACGCGACCAATCAGAAGCCGCGACGTCATTCTCAGGTCCTAAACGCGCTCATTTTAAACAAAGAAGCCTGCCGGTTACCAGCGGTGATGTCCAGGGGCCTCCGGAGAGGTAATTATATCAATATTTTTTATTTTAATTCTGTATTTTACACATTAATATGGATCCCAGGGCCTGAAGGAGAGTTTCCTCTCCTTCAGACCCTGGGAACCATCAGGATACCTTCCGATACTTGGTGTCCCATTGACTTGTATTGGTATCGGGTATCGGTATCGGCGATATCCGATACTTTTCGGGTATCGACCGATACTATCCGATACCGATACTTTCAAGTATCGGACGGTATCGCTCAACACTACACCACTTTTGTATTTATCACCCACTCCTGGTTTTGGCTTACAAATACTGAGGTAAAATACTGACCAAATAAAGATAGTATAAATGCTGGAGTATGTAAACTTTTGAGCATAACTGTAGCTAGAATCAAGAGAATGCACTTTGTTGGACTAATGAAGATAATTGTGTTGCTTAGCTAGCTATCTATAGCACAAGGGTTTTCCTCTGCAGGGCAACCTTCTCTTCCTTTTCATGTCTGTGACATCTGTGTTTATCTGACTACTGCTCATTATAAAACAATTCATGTTATTATACACTTAAAGGAATTGTCAACAACTAGGACAACCTTTAAATGTTATGCCCGAATAAAATAATAGAACCTATACTCACCTCCCGTGCCGATGCTATTTCAGCAGTGTCGGCACTCATGGACCCAGAGCTGTGATGCGGTAGAATGACATGTGTTGACCTGCACCCAATTAGTGCTGGTGTCACTGTTTCTACCTTCGGACACACTAAATATGAAGAGGATGTCTGGGCTACAACGGATCCCTGGTTTCCTCTTCATGTTCAGTTTGTCCAAAGTCAGAGACAGTGATGCCATCGATGGCTGGCGTTGGCGTCTGAGAAGAACCCAAGAGTGGACCCTCTGGGTCGTGACTCTAGAGCCCCCGAGGATGAGCGGACCAGATGGAACCACCCCCTATACAGGGAACGTTAGGAGCAGGCCTAAGGGGGATGGAGACACAACAGCTGTAGCCAAAGGGATGGCTACTAAAACAAAAGAAGAGGACAGACACAGTGGAGGCACCAAGTGGGCAAGACTGGAACATGGAGAGGGCACGGCAAGGTCACTGGGCTGACAAGGCAGGAACACAGGGTAGGCACGATGGAGACTCAGGGCAGACAAAGCAGGAACGCAGGGCAGGCACGGGGCTGACAAAGTAAGTATGCAGGACAGGCACGGCAGAGAGACAGGGCAGACGACTGGAACGCAGGGTGGGCATGGCGGAGAGACAGGGCAGACAAGACTGGAACGCAGGGCGGGTACGGCGGAGAGACAGAGCTGCCAAGACTGGAATGCAGGGAAGGCACGGCGGAGAGACAGGGCAGACAAGACTGGAACGCAGGGCAGGCACGGTGAAGAGACAGGGCAGACAAGACTGGAATGCAGGGCAGGCATGGCGGAGACAAAGGTACAGATAGCAGGGAGCCTAGGACATAGGTACGCTGACAAAAAGTGCAGAGAAACCTACAAAGCAAAGGTGTCTTACCTGGGAAGACGCCGGGAAGAAATACCCGATGGGCACCGCCATGTTGGAGCGGAGCCATCGGGTCGCGACCTCCCAGGAGGCTGTGCGGCGCAGGAGACACGACTGCGCATGCACGGAAGAACAGAACTCCGCGACCCAGAGAAAGAAGAAGCAGATAAAAATAAATTACACGTTTGGTATCGCTGAGTTCAGGAATGCCCAATCTATTAAAATATAAAAAGAATTAATCTAATCGGTAAATGGCGTAATGAGAAAAAAATCAAACCCCCAAAATTGCGTTTCTTTGGTCTCTGCAATAAACTCATAAGCAACTCGAGCAGGTCAAAGTTTTTTTGGCAAGCAAGCAGAGAGCTGGCAGTGTACTCCTGTTTCCTCAATACAAAATCAAGGATGAATGTTTGCTAGTGTGAGGGAGAAAGAGGATGAGGTTAACTGTGAGTGCAACAAGCAGTAATGATGGATGATGATGATGGTAATGACAGAAATCTAACTGCATTGAGATTGCCAAACAGATGCCCACGTCCCCCTCACAGATACTTTACTAAAAAAGATGGTAGAAGGTAGGTAGTTCCACATCACAACAGAAAGCTAGCATGGCCATTGTATTCATGTGGCTTGTACAGGTGTGAGCAGGTTTCAAGATGCAGTAACGGGTCGGAGGCAGAGCAAAGGTTAGCATTGGATTTGTTTTTACTGTTTACTCGCAGGGAGAAAATGAGGAAAACAGTATAATTGAACAAGATGTTTGGAACTCAGGGAAAACAGGTAACGTAAATAAGGTAGAAAGTTCAAGAATAGCAAACTTATCCGTCCGATGATGTCAGAATGCGGTTTTCGGGATGTGAGTGTTGCCGCCAATGCTGTGGCACGTAAGGGGTCTGGTGTAGTATTGGAGAAGATGGCTTCCTGGATCCTGGCGGCGGCGGTGATTCCTCGTGGTCTGATCGATGATCGGCAGGTTGAGAAATGGCGAGCAGGGTAGAACACAGTCTTTTTTCCTTGTCAGAGTCCAGAGACAATAAACGATTGAAAACAGGTATAACGGGAAACCACTCACAGCGGTTGACCTGCTTCCCCATCGGTGCGTGCGTGCGTCTATGTCCTAACTGTGGGACTTGTCACTAACCTGTCAGCGATGTCAGCAGGGACCAGATGAGTCTTTGTCGGCAGTCTCTGGTCGTGGGTCTCAGACCCTTCTGACTTGGTCCTGCTCTGTCTGGATGCTCTGCAGTAGGAGCGCTGACACTGCCATCCTGCATGCTGCACGTTCCTGCTAAGACTGACTCATTTCCCGAGCGCTGTAGTACTTTTAAATTAACCGCGCCCCCTACTCATAAGTGCAAAGGTCAGTCCAGGGCCTTAAGCTTTTCCACGTGCAACCTGGGTGACAGACCCAACAGTTCCAGATCCGTCACGGAGTAGGTATGCCTGAGCCGGGTCTTCTCCTTACACAGGTATAATAGTGGACTGTTACAACAAAAAAGTGTGCAATAAATTTATTATATTTTTTTACAACACCACACATTGTGAGGTTGACAATTGAATTTTAAATTTCAGTAATGTGGAGATGTTTCATTTGTCTTTTAAGAAGAGAAAAAATATGGCTTATCCATCTCACAAGCAGGAAAGTACTTTTTCTGTGACACATGGAAAGAGTAGTACATCATAATCAGATTTAGGCCTTTTTCAATCCCAATGTATAATTAATTGTAATCTGGAAGCCACTGTGCCTATGCTGTAATATTCTAAAATGGCGATGCAGCGGATTATCATAGAGTGGGGTCAGTACCTGGGGTATCACAGATCAGCAGCACTTCCCAGTGGAGCATAGTTTGTATAACAGAGTCATTTTCCATCTCCAGAGTCACTGGATAAGTCTCTTCTGTTGAGTGTAAGCACTTATGGTCAGTTGGATCCTTTCTGTCCTGTAGAGTGTAATCCCATATGGCCATTGGGTTTCTCTCTCTTTCAACTGTAAAGTGTAAGATCTTATGGTCAACAGGTTCCTCTCTCTCTCCCTCTTTCCTGTAAACTGTAAGCTTTTATGGCCAGAGTGGTCCTCCCTTTCCAGCCAATAAAGCTATAATAAAATCTATCTATCTATCTATCTATCTATCTATCTATCTATCTATCTATCTATCTATCTATCTATCTATCTCATTTGAAATGATCAATTAATTTTATGACGTGAAGGATTCGAATGTGTACTTTGTGAGCTGTTTTGTAAGTTTTGTTTTGGTGCTAATGTATTGATGTAAGCAGTTCAATGGTGACTTTTGCTGTTTTGGTTTCCTATCTAGACACACCATAGCAAAAGAGACAAGGTAAAGGCATATAAGAGAAATAAACACCTTTACAAAATTTCTACAAGACAGCAATTCAGGAGTACGTTGAATATATGGAATATATGGAAGAATTACAAACATTATGTAGTCTCGAAAGCTTGCAATTTGTTACCATATTTTCAGTTAGCCATTAAAAGGTATCAACTACTGAGGACTCTCAATTCTAAATATTTTTCTATCTACTGGCTAACACGGTACCAAGATATATTTATTTCCTGTATAAACATTACGGACAACGCTTTCTGTTATTATTTAGCATTAATTTTAAGTTTTATCCAAATGTACTTAAAGGTTAACTTTCAGGCATGTAAGTAAGAGGATAATGCATACAAAGGCACATAGTTACAAACAAGGCTATAAATATACAAGCTTAAGAAAAAAGGTTCAGTACAATGGTAAGGTAGGTGATTATAATCAGAAAACAAGTCAATGAAATGAAATATGACAACCTTGTTTAAAATTTAAAAAAAAGATCCTGACAAAGAGAAAGATTAAAATGCAAGCATACTGTAGCTTTCAAAAAGGTGAGGAAGGTCTTATTTGGATCTACAATAATCCATGAGCAGGAAGCGAGAAGACGTTTATTTGACAGGTAATGTAATTTTGGAGAGTAGCACACTAGAAGGATTAACCAAAGCTTGATGAGTCTGTCAATAAATCAGTCAACTGCTGTTTTTCAGCTAACTAATCTCACAGAACAGAGCAGTAGCAGGGCCAGCATCATTGGTTTGAATTTATTAGTAAAATGGTTTTACATTAGAACTTCTACACAACTGATATATGAGAAACTTAAAGGAGCTGTCTCAATCTATTAAACTGCTTTAAACCTTTTCTGACATTCGATGTACTATCCCGTCAAGGTGGCCTGGGCCCGTATGACCATCAACGGGATAGTATGTCATACGCGATCAGCCGCGCTCATGGGGGGAGTGCGGGCTATTGCGGCTGGGTGTCAGCTGATTATCACAGCTGACACCCAGCACTATGTGCCAGGAGCAGTCAAGGACTGCTCCCGGCACTTTAACCCCCGGAACACTGTGATCAAGCAAGATCACAGGGTTCCGGTGGCATAGGAATGCATCGCGCAGGGAGGGGGCTCCCTGCATGCTTCCCTGAGACCCTCAGAACAACGCGTTGTTCCGAGTGTCTCCTCCCTGCTGGTCCACAGATCCAAGATGCCAGTGGGGTCCTTCCGGGTCCTGCAAGGAGGTTTTTTGTCAGCGCCTGCTGAGAGCAGGAGCTGAGAAGCCTCCTACATTGCTTGTCAGATCTCTGATCTGACACAGTGCTCTGCAAAGTGTCAGATCAGCGATCTGACTTTATACAGTGATGCCCCACCCTGGGACAATGTAAAGAAGTAAAAAAAATAAAATAAATATAACGTGTAAAAATATTTTTTTGAAAATACATTTCTTTATGTACATAAAAAACGAAACAATAAAAGTACACATATTTAGTATCACCACGTACATAACAATCCAACCTATAAAACTGTCCCACTAGTTAACCCCTTCAGTGAACACTGTAAAAAATAAATAAAAAACGAGGAAAAAAACAATGGTTTATCAGCAAAACGTGGAATAACACAAGATCAAAAAGACAGATATAAATAAATATGGTACCGCTGAAAACGTAATCTTGTCCCGCAAAAATGAGCCACCATACAGCATACAGCATCATCAGCAAAAAAATAAAAAAGTTATAGACCTCAGAATAAAGCAAAAATAATGTTTTATATAAAATAGTTTTTATTGTATAAAAGTGCTAAAACATAAAAAAAATATATAAATGAGGTATTGCTGTAATTGTACTAACCCAAAAAATAAAACTGCCTTATCACTTTTGCCACACGTGGAACGATATAAACTCCCCACCCCAAGGAAATTCATTCTGCCTCCCTAAAATCATAATAAAAAGCGATAATAAAATGTCATGTGCCCGAAAATGGCACCAATAAAAACGTCAACTCGTCCTGCAAAAAAACAGACCTCATATGACTTTGTGGGCTAAAATATGGAAAAATTATAGCTCTCAAAATGTGGTGATTCAAAAACTATTGTTTGCAATAAAAAGTGTCTTTTAGTGTGTGACAGCTGCCAATCAAAAACCCGCTATAAGAACCCGCTATAAATAGTAAATCAAACCTCCTTTTACCACACCCTTAGTTAGGGAAAAATGATAAAATAAAAAAAATGTATTTATTTCAATTTTCCCATTAGGGTTAGAGCTAAAGTTAGGGTTGGGGCTAAAACTAGGGTTTGGGTTGGGGCTAAAGTAAGGGTTGGGGCTAAAGTCAGGGTTAGGGTTGGGGATATCTTATGAACTGGTGATTCAGAACCACAATGGACCTGGTGGTTATGAGCACAGAAAATGACCTGATAGTTGCTAATCACATAGGACGAGCTCTGAGACGTGGGAACTCTGCTGACCGCAATCCCTAATCCTATCACACCACACTAGAGGTAGCCGTGGAGCGCTCCTGACCAGACCTAGGCGCCTCGGGCACAGCCTGAGAAACTTGCTAGCCCTGAAGATAGAAAAATAAGCCTACCTTGCCTCAGAGAAATTCCCCAAAGGAAAAGGCAGCCCCCCACATATAATGACTGTGAGTAAAGATGAAAATACAAACACAGAGATGAAATAGATTTTAGCAAAGTGAGGCCCGACTTACTGAATAGACCGAGGATAGGAAAGATAGCTTTGCGGTCAGCACAAAAACCTACAAACAACCACGCAGAGGGCGCAAAAAGACCCTCCGCACCGACTAACGGTACGGAGGTGCTTCCTCTGCGTCCCAGAGCTTCCAGCAAGCAAGACAAACCAATATAGCAAGCTGGACAGAAAAAATAGCAAACAAAAGTAACACAAGCAGAACTTAGCTTATGCAGGGCAGACAGGCCACAAGAACGATCCAGGAGAGAGCAAGACCAATACTGGAACATTGACTGGAGGCCAGGAACAAAGAACTAGGTGCAGTTAAATAGAGCAGCACCTAACGACTTAACCTCGTCACCTGAGGAAGGAAACTCAGAAGCCGCAGCCCCACTCACATCCACCAAAGGAAGCTCATGGACAGAACCAGCCGAAGTACCACTCATGACCACAGGAGGGAGCTTGACCACAGAATTCACAACAGTACCCCCCCTTGAGGAGGGGTCACCGAACCCTCATCAGAGCCACCAGGCCGACCAGGATGAGCCAAATGAAAGGCACGAACCAGATCAGCAGCATGAACATCGGAGGCAAAGACCCAGGAATTATCTTCCTGACCATAACCCTTCCACTTAACCAGGTACTGGAGTTTCCGTCTCGAAATACGAGAATCCAAAATCTTCTCCACTATATACTCCAACTCCCCCTCAACCAAGACCGGGGCAGGAGGATCAACAGATGGAACCACCGGTGCCACGTATCTCCGCAACAATGACCTATGGAATACATTATGGATGGAAAAAGAAGCTGGAAGGGTCAAACGAAAGACACAGGATTAAGAACCTCAGAAATCCTATACGGACCAATGAAACGAGGCTTAAACTTAGGAGAGGAACCTTTCATAGGAATATAACGAGACGACAACCAAACCAAATCCCCAACACAAAGTCAGGGACCCACACAGCGCCTGCGGTTAGCGAAACGTTGAGCCTTCTCCTGGGACAATGTCAAATTGTCCACTACATGAGTCCAAATCTGCTGCAACCTATCCGCCACAGTATCCACACCAGGACAGTTCGAAGACTCAACCTGCCCTGAAGAGAAACGAGGATGGAAACCAGAATTGCAGAAAAACGGCGAAACCAAAGTAGCCGAGCTGGCCCGATTATTAAGGGCGAACTCAGCCAAAGGCAAAAAGGACACCCAATCATCCTGATAAGCAGAAACAAAACATCTCAGATATGTTTCCAAGGTCTGATTGGTTTGTTCAGTTTGGCCATTTGTCTGAGGATGGAAAGCCGAGGAAAAAGACAAATCAATGTCCATCCTAGCACAAAAGGCTTGCCAAAACCTCGAAACAAACTGGGAACCTCTGTCAGAAACGATGTTCTCCGGAATGCCATGTAAACGAACCACATGCTGGAAAAACAACGGCACCAAATCAGAGGAGGAGGGCAATTTAGACAAGGGTACCAAATGGACCATCTTAGAGAAGCGATCACAAACCACCCAAATGACCGACATCTTTTGAGAGATGGGGAGATCCGAAATAAAATCCATAGAGATATGTGTCCAGGGCCTCTTCAGGACCGGCAAGGGCAAAAGCAACCCACTGGCACGAGAACAGCAGGGCTAGCCCGAGCACAAATCCCACAGGACTGCACAAACGAACGCACATCCTGCGACAGAGACGGCCACCAAAAGGATCTAGCCACCAAATCTCTGGTACCAAAGATTCCAGGATGACCAGCCAACACCGAACAATGAACCTCAGAGATAACTCTACTCGTCCATTTATCAGGGACAAACAGTTTCTCCGTTGGGCAACGGTCAGGTCTATTAGCCTGAAATTTTTGCAGCACCCGCCGCAAATCAGGGGAGATGGCAGACAAAATTACCCCCTCTTTGAGAATACCCGCCGGCTCAGGCAAACCCGGAGAGTCGGGCACAAAACTCCTAGACAGGGCATCCGCCTTTACATTTTTAGAGCCCGGAAGGTACGAAACCACAAAGTCAAAACGGGAGAAAAACAGTGACCAACGAGCCTGTCTAGGATTCAACCATTTGGCAGACTCGAGATAAGTCAAGTTCTTGTGATCAGTCAAGACCACCACGCGATGCTTAGCTCCTTCAAGCCAATGACGCCACTCCTCGAAAGCCCACTTCATGGCCAGCAACTCTCGATTGCCAACATCATAATTACGCTCAGCAGGCGAAAACTTCCTGGAAAAGAAGGCACATGGTTTCATCACCAAGCCATCAGAACTTCTTTGCGACAAAACAGCCCCTGCTCCAATCTCAGAAGCATCAACCTCGACCTGGAACGGGAGCGAAACATCTGGCTGGCACAACACAGGGGCAGAAGAGAAACGACGCTTCAACTCCTGAAAAGCTTCCACAGCAGCAGAAGACCAATTGACCACATCAGCACCCTTCTTGGTTAAATCAGTCAACGTTTTAGCAATACTAGAAAAATTATTGATGAAGCGATGATAAAAATTAGCAAAGCCCAGGAACTTTTGCAGACTCTTCAGAAATGTCGGCTGAGTCCAATCATAAATGGCCTGAACTTTAACAGGGTCCATCTCGATAGTAGAAGGGGAAAAAATGAAACCCAAAAATGAAACCTTCTGAACACCAAAGAGACACTTTGACCCCTTCACAAACAAAGAATTCGCACGCAGGACCTGGAACACCATTCTAACCTGCTTCACGTGCGACTCCCAATCATCCGAGAAGACCAAAATATCATCCAAGTATACAATCAGGAATTTATCCAGGTACTCTCGGAAGATGTCATGCATAAAGGACTGAAATACAGATGGAGCATTGGAAAGCCCAAATGGCATAACCAGGTACTCAAAATGGCCCTCGGGCGTATTAAATGCTGTTTTCCATTCATCGCCCTGTTTAATACGCACAAGATTATACGCACCACGAAGATCTATCTTGGTGAACCAACTAGCCCCCTTAATCCGAGCAAACAAATCAGACAGCAGCGGCAATGGGTACTGAAATTTGACTGTGATTTTATTTAGAAGGCGGTAATCAATACAAGGTCTCAACGAACCATCCTTCTTGGCCACAAAAAAGAACCCTGCCCCCAATGACCCTTCTCCAAGGATTCCTTTATGTAACTCCGCATAGCGGTGTGCTCAGGTACAGACAAATTAAACAGTCGACCTTTAGGAAACTTACTACCAGGAATCAAATCGATAGCACAATCGCAATCCCTATGCGGAGGTAGGGCACTGGACTTGGGCTCATCAAATACATCCCGGTAATCTGACAAGAACTCTGGGACCTCAGAAGGGGTGGATGATGAAATAGACAGAAATGGAACATCACCATGTACCCCCTGACAACCCCAGCTGGACACAGACATAGATTTCCAATTCAATACTGGGTTATGGACTTGTAGCCATGGCAACCCCAACACGACCACATCATGCAGATTCTGCAACACCAAAAAGCGAATATCCTCCTGATGCGCAGGAGCCATGAACATGGTCAGTTGGGTCCAATACTGAGGCTTATTCTTGGTCAAAGGCGTAGCATCAATTCCTCTCAATGGAATAGGATGCTGCAAGGGCTCCAAGAAAAACCAACAGCGCCTAGCAAACTCCAAGTCCATCAAATTCAGGGCAGCGCCTGAATCCACAAATGCCATGACAGAATAGGATGACAAAGAGCAGATCAAAGTAACAGACAAAAGAAATTTCGACTGTACCGTACCAATGGTGGCAGACCTAGCGAAACGCTTAGTGCGTTTAGGACAATCGGAGATAGCATGAGTGGAATCACCACAGTAAAAACACAGCCCATTCCGACGTCTGTGTTCTTGCCGTTCAGCTCTGGTCAAAGTCCTATTACATTGCATAGGCTCAGGTTTATGCTCAGATAATACCGCCAAATGGTGCACAGTTTTACGCTCACGTAAGCCTCGATCGATCTGAATGGCCAAAGACATAGACTCATTCAGACCAGCAGGCATAGGAAATCCCACCATGACATCCTTAAGGGCTTCAGAGAGACCCTTTCTGAAAATTGCTGCCAGAGCACATTCATTCCATTGAGTGAGCACAGACCACTTCCTAAACTTCTGACAATATATCTCTACCTCATCCTGACCCTGACACAGAGCCAGCAAGATTTTCTCTGCCTGATCCACTGAATTAGGTTCATCATAAAGCAACCCGAGCGCCAGAAAAAACGCATTAATATCACATAATGCAGGATCTCCTGGCGCAAGGGAAAATGCCCAGTCTTGAGGGTCGCCACGTAATAAAGAAATAATGATCTTTACTTGTTGAACTGGGTCACCAGAGGAGCGGGGTTTCAAAGCCAGAAATAGTTTACAATTATTTTTGAAATTCAGAAACTTAGCTCTATCTCCAGAAAATAACTCAGGAATAGGAATTTTAGGTTCTAACATAGGATTCTGAACCACTAAATCTTGAATGTTCTGTACACTTATAGTGAGATTATCCATCAAAGAGGACAGACCTTGAATGTCCATGTCTACACCTGTGTTCTGAACCACCCTGATGTAAAGGGGAAAAGAAAGACAAAACACAGTGCAAAGAAAAAAAAATGGTCTCAGAACTTCTCTTTTCCTTCTATTGAGAAGCATTAGTACTTTGGGCCTCCAGTACTGTTATGAACTGGTGATTCAGAACCACAATAGACCTGGTGGTTCCGAGCACAGAAAATGACCTGATAGTTGCTAATCACATAGGACGAGCTCTGAGACGTGGGAACTCTGCTGACCGCAATCCCTAATCCTATCACACCACACTAGAGGTAGCCGTGGAGCGCTCCTGACCAGACCTATGCGCCTCGGGCACAGCCTGAGAAACTAGCTAGCCCTGAAGATAGAAAAATAAGCCTACCTTGCCTCAGAGAAATTCCCCAAAGGAAAAGGCAGCCCCCCACATATAATGACTGTGAGTAAAGATGAAAATACAAACACAGAGATGAAATAGATTTTAGCAAAGTGAGGCCCGACTTACTGAATAGACCGAGGATAGGAAAGATAGCTTTGCGGTCAGCACAAAAACTTACAAACAACCACGCAGAGGGCGCAAAAAGACCCTCCGCACCGACTAACGGTACGGAGGTGCTTCCTCTGCGTCCCAGAGCTTCCAGCAAGCAAGACAAACCAATATAGCAAGCTGGACAGAAAAAATAGCAAACAAAAGTAACACAAGCAGAACTTAGCTTATGCAGGGCAGACAGGCCACAAGAACGATCCAGGAGAGAGCAAGACCAATACTGGAACATTGACTGGAGGCCAGGAACAAAGAACTAGGTGGAGTTAAATAGAGCAGCACCTAACGACTTAACCTCGTCACCTGAGGAAGGAAACTCAGAAGCCGCAGCCCCACTCACATCCACCAAAGGAAGCTCATGGACAGAACCAGCCGAAGTACCACTCATGACCACAGGAGGGAGCTTGACCACAGAATTCACAACAGGGATAGAGAAGGGGTTAGGGTTTGGATTACATTTACGGTTGGGAATAGGGTTAGGGGTGTGTCAGGGTTAGGGGTGTGGTTAGGGTTATGGTTAAGGGTGTGTTGGGGTTAGGGATATGTTGGGCTAGGCATGTGGTTAGGGTTAGGATTTGGGATAGGGGTGTGGTAAGGTTTGGGATTAGGGTTAAGGGTGTGTTCAGGTTGGGGCTGGCGTTAGAATTGGGGGGTTTCTACTGTTTAGGCACATCAGGGGCTCTCCAAGTGCGACATGGTGTCCGATTTCAATTCCAGCCAATTCTGCATTGAAAAAGTAAAATGGTGCTCCTTCCCTTGCGAGCTCTGCCGTGCGCCCAAACAGTGGTTTACCCCCACATATGGGGTATCAGCATACTCAGGACAAATTGGATAACAACTTTTCCAGTCCTATTTCTCCTGTTACCCTTGGGAAAATAAAAATTTAAGGGCTAAAACTCATTTTTGTGGGAAAAATGATTTTTTATTTTCACGATTCTGCTTTATGAACTTTAGTGAAACATTTGGGGTTCAAAGTTTTCACAACACATCTAGATAAGTTCCTGGGAGGTCTAGTTTCCAAAATGGGGTCACTTTTGGGGGATTTCTACTGATTAGGTACATCAGTGGCTCTGCAAACGCAACATGAAGCCTGCAGACCATTCCATCAAAGTTTGCATTCCAAAACACCACTACTTCCCTTCCGAGCCCCGACAAGTGCCCGAGCAGTAGTTTTCTCCAACATATGGGGTATCAGCATACTCAGGAGAAATTGGACAGCAACTAATGGGGTCCATTTTCTCCTATTAACATTGTGAAAATACAAACCGGGGGGGCTAAAAAAAATCACTTTAGTGCAAAAAAAATTATTTTTTTATTTTCACGACTCTGCGTTATAAACTTTAATGAAACTCTTAGGGGTTTCAGAGTTCTCCCAACACATCTAGATAAGTTACTTGGTGATCTAGTTTCCAATATGGGGTCACTTGTAGGGGGTTTCTACTGTTTAGGTACATCAGGGGCTCTGCAAATGCAACATGATGCCCGCAGACCATTCCATCTAAGCCTGCATTCCAAAACGGCGCTCTTTTTCTTCTGAGCTCTGCCATGTGCCCAAATGATGCCTCCCCACATATGGGGTATCACCATACTCAGGTCAAAGTGCAAAACAACTTTGGGGTCCAATTCTCCTGTTACCCTTGGGAAAATAAAAAATTGCAAGCTAAAAGGTAATTTTTGTGAAAAAAATATGATTTTTTATTTTTACGGCTCTAGATTATAAACTTCTGTGAAGCACTTGAGGGTTCAAAGTGCTAACCACAAATCTAGATAAGGTCCTTAGGGATTCTACTTTCCAAAATGGTGTCAGGTGCGGGGGATTTCCACTGTTTAGGCACATCAGGGACTCTTCAAATGCGACATGGCATCCTATCTCAATTCCAGCCAATTTTGCATTGAAAAATCAAATGGCGCTCCTTCCCTTCCGAGCTCTGCCATGCGTCCAAACAGTGGTTTACCCCCACATATCAGGTGTCAGCATACTCAGGACAAATTGCTCAACAACTTTTGGGGTCCAATTTCTCCTGATTCCCTTGGGAAAATAAAAAATTCGGAGTCAAAATTCATTTTTGTGAAAAAATATGATTTTTTATGGCTCTACATTATAAACTTCTGTTGAAGCACTTGGGGGTTCAAAGTGCTCACCACACATCTAGATAAGTTCCTTAGGGAGTCTACTTTCCAAAATGGTGTCAGTTGTGGAGGATTTCCACTTTTTAGGCACATCAAGGGCTCTTCAAATGCAACATGGCATATTACATCCTATCTCAATTCCAGCCAATTTTGCCTTGAAAAGTCAAACAGCGCTCCTTCCCTTCCGAGCTCTGCCATGCGTCCAAACAGTGGTTTACTTCCACATATAGGGTATCGTCATACTCAGGACAAATTGTACAACAACTTTTGGGGTCCAATTTCTCCTGTTACCCTTGGTAAAATAAAACAAATTGGATCAGAAGTAATTTTTTTGTGAAAAAAAGTTAAATGTTCATTTTTTTAAACATTCCAAACAATTCCTGTGAAACATCTGAAGGGTTAATTAACTTCTTCAATGTGGTTTTGAGTACCTTGAGAGTTGCAGTTTTTAGAATGGTGTCACACTTGGGTATTTTTTATCATGTAGAACCTTCAAAGTGACTTCATATGTGATGCATTCCCTAAAATAAAAATGGTGTTGTAAAAATGAGAAATCACTGGTTAAATTTTAAAACTTATAACTTACTAACAAAAGAAAAATTTGGTTCCAAAATTGTGCTGATGTAAAGTAGACATGTGGGAAATGTTACTTATTAAGTATTTGTGTGACAAATTTCTGTGATTTAAGAGCATGAAAATTCAAAGTTGGAAATTTTCAAAATTTTCAAAATTTTCACCAAATTTCTATTCTTTTCCCAAATAAACACAAGTGATATCAATTACATTTTACAACTGTCATGAAGTGCAATATATTGTGAGAAAACAGTGTCATAATCGCCAGGATCCATGCAAGCATTCCAAGGTTACTACCTCATAAAGGGACAGTGGTCAGAATTGTAAAAATTTACCCGATCATTAACATGCAAACCACCCTTGGAAGTTAAGGGGTTAATTATTTAGACAGCACAAAAAATCTGCAAATTTGTAAATTACTTGCTTTTTCTATCTAATGTCATTCTCCTACAACAATAGCTTTTATCTTTTATAGTGTACAGACCAAGGTTTCCATTTAGTGTAGGCCTCCAGACCCTGGTGTAGAGAACACAGTAATTAATTACATTTCAAGAGAGTAGTTAACATTTAATATCTCAGCCACCTCTTTCCAGATCATAGATTTTTATGCAGCAGTTATCTGTTCACATTCCTCCCCTTCCCTGTCATCTTCTGAAGAGATGTGTGGCACCCCTAGGGGTATTTGCCACAAAAATAGTTACTGACAGTAAATACAAATACTAAAATAGCAAGACTGCACTACCACCTCCGGCCAGAAGGGGGAGCTCCAGAGACTCCCCTTGATCCATTCTGGTCTGAGAGAAGAAATGGCAGTTGGGCTAAGGAGCTGATAGTGAGAGGTCATACAGCTGAATTTCTAACAGCCCTATGACGGTTTCCAGGCCCAAATCACCGGCCTGAGGAGAAGAGGGATAGAGAAAAAGGACATTGTGAGAACCGGGTAGCATTAATCACTACCCAGAACAGGCGCAAAGACGGATACCGGATCCGTGGCTGTATTCATTATATATAATACAGCAACCGGAAAAACGTGAGGTGATATCAGCTTCACTAGGGCCGGACGCAGCAACAGACACAGAGTTCAGCGGTACTCCTGGAGGGGGTAAGCCGATAAAAGGACTCGGGTTGCCCGTCGAACCAGGACCCGGAGGGGACAGATTGGGCCGGCAGCCAGTTCACATACAGCAGCAGGGCCACACAGAAATTGCGCACAATAAGAGGCGAAGACCCCGGCAGGGTCAAAGTAACTCAGAGTTCCCATACAGACTCCGGTGACAGGACTGGTTGTAAATCCCTTTATGTTGAAGTAAACTGGTTAAACGTTTCAGTGCCTCAGTCTTTCATTTGGACAATAGCCATCTATCCAGGATCGGGATCGTCACCGCTGGGAGAACCTGCTGCTGATCAAGTAAGTGCCTGTCCCCTCACGATACCCCTTACACTGTGCATTGCCTGAGGCCACAGCACCGGGTCAAGCCACCTGTGACATCCCCCTCAAGAGACAGACCCCATTGGTCCGGTGCTGGGTATCCCGGTCTCCTGGGCGTCACAATTGGCGTCACGAACAGGATCTAGCCAGCCCGTATACCGGGTATTGTGTGCCGTGATTGGAGCCCAAAACTGTGAAAACTTGGATGAAAAATCTTGAAAATTGACTTTATTAAAGAAAAATCCATTCCCCATTGAAAACTATTGAAAGTGACTTTTCCCCTTTGGTTATAATGGAGTAAAGATGGCCGCCATCCCCTGAGGTAATCACCTCATAACCGTTAGGCACGAGACTGTTAATTGAGCTACGCCATCACCTGAGCCCCAGTCTAACTGAAAAACTTCAGAATCCACCATTACAGAGCGCGCGGCCGGCAGGAGCAGCAGGGGGCGTGTCATTGTGGGCGGCACCAAGCTGAGCGCTCTGACATCAGAGCAAGGGGAAAATCGATCCTGCTGCACAGCGGAACGAATCTACACTATCCCGACGGAAGCGGAGGACCGGAAGGGTCCGGATTAACTAAGGGGGCACAGTATGTCGCAGCACGGAGACGCCGCAGCATCCGGCGACGCTAATGCAGCTGAAAGACAGAGTGTCGATAGAGAGTCCGGTAGCGCAGCGGTGCAAGGAGTGGCGCCCATCATACCGGTGCTGATGCCATATACCCCGGGTGGCCCATGGCTTCCAATGTATGAAGGTGAGCCTAATACCCTTGACGATTTCAGAGAAAAGATGCTGGCCCATTTTGACATGTTCCCCGTGGGTGAAGTTCAGCGTGTTAGTCTCCTGATGATGCAGTTAAGTGGCCATGCTAAGCGAGAAGTCACAGCATGGGCAGCTGATCTAAAAGGCACTGTTAAACGCATATTTGCTGGATTAAAAGCTACATTTGAAACCACTGCCAGCAGCAAAGCTAAAGTACGATTCTTTAATTGCAAACAAAAAGTTAATGAGGGCGTGAGAGACTTTGCCTTAAACCTGCAGGAAGCCCTTAAATCACTTACACTGGCTGAACCCATTTTTAACACCGGAGCGGATAAACTGCTAAGAGATCAATTTATTGAGGGACTCTACACCCCTTCTCACCGGGGGCATGTGAGCATGCTTGTTTTTAAGAACCCTGAATTGACATTTGCCCAATTAAAGGAGAGCGTTATACGTCTCCAACTGGCAGAGGCACCTCGGGATCAGGAGCCTGCGCAACTCATGGCAGAGGCTCCTCAACAACATGGAGTACCAGTGACATCAGCTATGTCCGGGGCCATTGCTAAGCCCCTGGGGCCCAGTACTAATGAGGCTTTTCAACAAAAGCTTGACTCTTTAACTGATGTTGTTGCTTCAATGGCTAAAACCATGCAGGAGATGAGAGGAACCAAGATGGAGTTGTCAAACCGTAGAGAAGGTGTTCCATGGATGAGACCCCGGAGATACCCGACATGGAGAGGACGACCCCGCGACCGCTACCAACCGGATGGACAGCCCATTTGCCGCCGTTGCCAGCAGCCAGGTCACTTTGCACGAGATTGTGATTTAAACGGGAATCCCCTGGGAATGCGGGCCGCTTCGCAGGAATGAACTTTCAAGGCCCAACACCCTGGCACGCCAGGTACATCGGAGGACGACCCATTATCCCTATCGTGCTGGACGGAATGCCCCTCAACGCTTTGCTGGACACAGGTTCCCAGATTTCATCTATACCGTATATCCTTTATAAGAGGTACTGGGCTGATGCAGATATTGATAAAGGGCCCTCTGATGTTGAACTAGATATATGGGCCAGTAATGGTAAGTTGGTACCGAAACTAGGATTCAGGGAGATGACCATAAAGATTGGTAAAGTAGAATTGAAGAAACAAGGTATAATTGTTGTTGATGTTGACCGGCGGAACTGTGAACCAACTGTATTGATAGGAATGAATGTGTTAGAGAACTGCTTTTCCGAAGTCATTTCTGTCTTACAGCAGATTGCTGAAACTGCCCAATCCTGCCAGCAGAGAGTTCTCCGGAGGGAAATAAAAGTATTGATGTTAAGGCAACAGGTAGAAGTTGCAGGTGGAGAAATCGGAAGTGTGAGGGTAAGTGATCCAACGTCTATTGTAATCCCACCAAAAACAGAAATGCTGGTATGGTGTAGAGCAGCCATTGGTACTAAGGGACGAGATTATCAAGCCTTAATAGAACCAGTGTACACCGACAGCAGGCCCACTATACTCACAGCACGAGGGATAGTCGAGGTACACCGGGGACGAGTGCCGGTACGACTTTTGAACTGTGGAGAGGAAGAGGTCACTTTGCCAAGGTATGCTACAATGGCAAAGCTATATACTGTTGACAACAATGCCATCACAACCATTGAGCCCTTAGAACCAACCTGTCAGGTGGAAGTCAACGGCTCAGATGGAGAATTGGAGGATTGGTGCCAACAGCTACACGTGGGCATAAATTCAACACCTACCCATCAAAAACAAGGGGTGTATAGGCTAGTGACGGAATATGAACAAGTCTTCAGTAAACACCCATTGGACTTCGGACGGATAGAAGGGGTAGAACACACAATCCCCACCGGTGACCATCCCCCAATAAAAGAAAGATATAGACCCATACCGCCCGCTCACTATCAGTGTGCAAAAGATATGCTGAGGGAGATGAAACAGGCCGGAGTAATAAGAGACAGCTGTAGCCCCTGGGCGGCCCCTCTAGTGATTGTCAAAAAAAAGGACGGAACCATGAGAATGTGCGTAGACTACCGGAAGATTAATAACATCACCCATAAAGACGCCTACCCCTTGCCTAGGATAGAAGAGTCCTTAACTGCTTTGAAATCTGCTAATTATTTTTCCACCTTAGACTTAACAAGCGGGTATTGGCAAGTCCCTGTGGCTGAGAGAGATAAGGAAAAGACGGCATTCACCACACCAATGGGTCTATGTGAATTTAATCGCATGCCGTTCGGACTCTGCAACGCATCCGGTACCTTCCAGCGGCTGATGGAATGCTGCCTCGGACACAAGAACTTCGAGACCGTCCTCCTGTACCTAGATGATGTGATCGTCTACTCAAAGACTTACGAACAACACTTAATAGACCTGGCAGAAGTGTTCGAAGCCTTATCCAGGTACGGCATGAAAGTCAAGCCATCCAAATGTCACCTTCTCAAGCCAAAGGTACAGTACCTGGGACACATCGTGAGTTCGGAGGGAGTAGCACCAGATCCCGAGAAAATAAGCGCCATAAGGGATTGGCCAAGACCTACCAGCGCAAAAGAAGTGAGACAATTCCTGGGATTGGTGGGTTACTATCGCAGATTTATAAAAGGATTTACCAAGTTGGCAGCACCCTTGCAAGACACCTTGGTAGGGCAGAGGAAGAAACCTTCAAACCGAAACCCTCCTTTTCAGTGGAACAACGAAAGGGAAGACTCCTTTGAACAACTAAAGAAGGCACTAACCGGAGAAGAGGTTCTGGCATACCCAGATTACCATCAACCTTTCATCCTGTACACCGATGCCAGTAATGTGGGACTAGGAGCGGTGCTGTCACAAAAGCAAGAAGGTCGGGAGAAAGTCATCGCCTTTGCAAGTAGAAAGCTCCGGCCTACTGAAAGAAATCCAGAAAATTATAGCTCCTTCAAATTGGAACTACTGGCAGTAGTTTGGGCTGTGACTGAACGTTTCAAACACTATCTGGCCGCTGCAGAATTTATTGTCTATACTGACAACAATCCGTTGACCCACCTGGACACAGCCAAATTAGGTGCGTTAGAACAGCGATGGATAGCCCGGTTATCTAATTACAACTTCAAGATCAAGTATCGAGCAGGTCGCAAGAATGGAAATGCCGATGCCCTATCCCGGATGCCACACGTGAGAGATGTAGAAGAAGAAACGGGGGAGCTTGAAGAAATTGAACTACCAGCCTTCCATCATCCCAAGGCAAAACATCATCAGTCAAGTACCTATCAGAAACAACAAGAGGTGAATTTTAATCCGTTAACACACCATAGATGGGCTGACACCCAAGACAGCAATCCGGCTGTGAAGTTGGTGAAGGAACTGTTAACTGAGCAAGGTGCATATCCCGATGAGGATGCCCCAGAAGAGACGCATCAACTCTGGAAAGATAGAGGCAAAATGTTCCTGTATCAAGGGAAGCTCTGTAGATGGTACACCAATCCGAAAACACATGAATTGGTTTGGCAGATTATCGTGCCTAAACAAGATGTCAAGATGGTCCTCGAAGCTTACCATAATGGTGCTGGTTTTTGGTTTTTGGTTGGAAAAAGTTAGAAGTACTTCTAAGAGAAAGATTTTATTGGGTCGGGATGAGAAAATCAATCGAACAGTGGTGCAGAAATTGTGGCCCGTGCAACCTCAGAAGAAACGATCAAAAGAACCAAAGAGCACCACTGCAGCCCATAATCACCAAACAACCACTTGAACTTGTAGCCATAGACCACGTGAAGTTAATACCAAGCCGGTCCGGCTATGTCTATGCCTTGACCATCGTGGACCATTATTCACGCTTCTTGGTAGTAGTACCCGTAAAAGATCTGACAGAAAAAACAGCAGCCAAAGCGTTCCAAACGTACTTTTGTAGACCCCATGGATATCCGGAACAGGTTCTCACCGACCAAGGTACAGCCTTTGAATCAGAGATCTTCAGAGAATTCTGTAATATGTATGGTTGCAAAAAGATCCGGACGACGGCCTATCATCCACAAACAAACGGCTTATGCGAGAAGATGAACCATATTGTAATAGACCTACTAAAGACTTTACCTGAGACAGAAAGGAATCAATGGCCAGAGAAATTGCCTGACTTGGTGGATCTGTATAATCATGTCCCGGTGAGCTCCACCAACTGCACCCCAGCTTACCTTATGCGTGCAAGACCCGGCCAATTACCAATCGATCTAGAAATGGGAATTCTGAAACCAGACGCAGGAGTTCAAGACTCCAATTGGGATATCATACGGCAAAAGCAGTATCGCCAAGTGCAAGAGAGTGTGGAAAGAAGCCTTCAGCAAACTAGAGAAAGACAAGAGCGAACTTTCAACCAGAATGCTCTAGCGACCCCATTAAGACCGGGTGACCAAGTGCTCAAGAGAAATCGTCGAACCAATAAACTGGACAATCAGTGGGAAGCCGTACCCTACACAGTTTTACCAACAAGAGTGGATAATCCTAAAATGTGTCTCATTAGCAAAAACGGAGGCTTAACATCTGTACTAGTGTCAAGAGACAATCTTAAATTATGCCCGGAAGCATTGAAAGAGCCAGACGTTGTCCAGCCAGAACCAGAAGTTATTCAACCCATACAGGTTCAACCAGTAAAGGAAAAAGAAGAGGAAATGTATCACACCTGTATAGGAGACTTTCCCAAAGCCCTACTAACATACCATGGTGCAGTAGTGGTTCCCATGGTGGCCTTTTACCCAACACCGAACCCAATACCAGAAGTCCCAAGACAGGAAGAGGCTGACCCCGTACTACAGGAGGTTCCAGGCTAGGAAGAACAGATTCCTGGTCAGAGTAATCCCATTCACGGTGGACTTGCCAACTCCATAGTCGTGGAATTATCTTTAGCAGAGCGGGCAGATTCTACATCCGCAGTAGACAGTAGTACACCACATGAAGAGACACCGCTATTACGTAGATCACAGCGTAGTACCCAGGGTCAATTACCGGCCAGGTATGCAGATTACCAACTATAAAGCTCATAATGTGAATTGTGTATATGTTATGCCGTATATAGTTAAACAGAAAATGTAGTATAGTCATTGTTATCAGTCTGCAACGTTTAAGCCCAGTGCCTACAGAGACTTGTCTGTATGAACTTCTTGCATATTCTTGAACTTTTTATCAACCCGGAGGCACTAAATCAAAGCTCCGGAAAGACTGCTTTTTGAATTTTGCTTTTTGCTCTTTTTGAACTTTCTTTAGACTTTATATTGATAACTCCGTTGGAAAAATGGAACTAAATTCCTGGACACTAAGTACAGTGCCTTTCCTAATACCTTCAAGGATAGAACTGTATTAATGGACGCTATTTGAAGTGACTTTTTACAGAACTCTATTTTTGTTTCCTTGAGTGGTTTTTGTAACTTTTCATTTTTAAGACTCTGTACCTATTAATTGTTATTTCAAAATGTTATCGTCCCACAGTCCCGGAGTACTGTTCTTAACTAAGGGGGAATGTGGCACCCCTAGGGGTATTTGCCACAAAAATAGTTACTGACAGTAAATACAAATACTAAAATAGCAAGACTGCACTACCACCTCCGGCCAGAAGGGGGAGCTCCAGAGACTCCCCTTGATCCATTCTGGTCTGAGAGAAGAAATGGTAGTTGGGCTAAGGAGCTGATAGTGAGAGGTCATACAGCTGAATTTCTAACAGCCCTATGACGGTTTCCAGGCCCAAATCACCGGCCTGAGGAGAAGAGGGATAGAGAAAAAGGACATTGTGAGAACCGGGTAGCATTAATCACTACCCAGAACAGGCGCAAAGACGGATACCGGATCCGTGGCTGTATTCATTATATATAATACAGCAACCGGAAAAACGTGAGGTGATATCAGCTTCACTAGGGCCGGACGCAGCAACAGACACAGAGTTCAGCGGTACTCCTGGAGGGGGTAAGCCGATAAAAGGACTCGGGTTGCCCGTCGAACCAGGACCCGGAGGGGGAGGGGACAGATTGGGCCGGCAGCCAGTTCACATACAGCAGCAGGGCCACACAGAAATTGCGCACAATAAGAGGCGAAGACCCCGGCAGGGTCAAAGTAACTCAGAGTTCCCATACAGACTCCGGTGACAGGACTGGTTGTAAATCCCTTTATGTTGAAGTAAACTGGTTAAACGTTTCAGTGCCTCAGTCTTTCATTTGGACAATAGCCATCTATCCAGGATCGGGATCGTCACCGCTGGGAGAACCTGCTGCTGATCAAGTAAGTGCCTGTCCCCTCACGATACCCCTTACACTGTGCATTGCCTGAGGCCACAGCACCGGGTCAAGCCACCTGTGACATCCCCCTCAAGAGACAGACCCCATTGGTCCGGTGCTGGGTATCCCGGTCTCCTGGGCGTCACAGATGCATTTATACATCACCAGTCCAACAGTTTTCAGAGCTGGTCTTCTAATCATAGCTCTCTGCTCTCACTGTCATGTTTGTTCAAATGGCCTGTTAACTCTATGTATAAATATCAGTGTACACTCAGAAATAACCAATAATAGCTGAATGTGTTACAGCAGAACTCGTGTTGAGTGTTACAGTTCTACTAATACTACAGATCTTCTATTCACCAGAGCTGAGACTCAAGGAGGAGAGGCTGCCCTGTTAGAAAGCAACTGCACGGACAGACAAAGTTGATTCATCATGCTCTGAGCATGACCAAGTAACTTTGTTAGCTCTAGTGACCAGGATGTCATCATGACGACATCAGGTCATCATGGCAATGATTGGGACCTCGCAATGACATCGCAGAGTCTCCGATCCAAGGGCAGAGTGGATGTCTTCCCCCTGCCTGCTTCCAAAATGCTGAAGTCCATATGTCTCAGGTCAATAAGTACCAGGTCACAGGGACAAATGGATACGTTTCGGTTGGTAAAGGGGTTAAATTCAACTTGTAAAACAGTTATGAAAAAACTTTTTTTGTATTTTTTATCTATGTATTTTTTTAAATCACACCCCTTTTCACAACTCTAAAAAAAATGTTGTTAGATAAGTAAACACATGAAAAGTAGTTTGAGGCAATAGCCAGATGTATTTTTGTGGAGCGTATGGTTATTAAATTTGACTACTATAATAGTGTTTCAACAACTTGTATATTTTTTAAATTATTTCCACTTGAAAGCAATGCAGCCATAGAATGCAACATTAGCCTTCGCTCTTCCAGATTGCCCTGGTGCATTAGCAGTAAGATTAATGGGATTGGGGTTGATATCAACTGTATAATGTTCTCTCACACCAAATCCAGTGATTAGTAAGATGATGCATCTGTCAGACACCCCCATTGTTAACCCCATAGTCAAAAAAGGGACACACACACACACCAAAGTCCTTTATTTGAAAAAAGCACTCCCCAACAAATCCTATTTTACATCCATTTTAGAGCACCAAAGTTCGGGTCCCCATTGACTTAAGTTTTGTTTGGGTCAGGGGTCAATTTCACGTACCTGAACTGACCTTTGTACTCAAGCTTACTCATCCCTTCATGTGACTCGTCGTATTATTATTCACAGACTGTGACTTCCACTCTCATTTTTAATCAGCTTCAATACTGCAGTAGTACATCACAATCAAATATAGGTCATTTTCTTTCCCTTTATGCATTGAGCTGTGCTTTCTGACCTCCTTACGCTACTTTGTAAATTCCAAAAATGTTGCTTGGCTGACCCTCATCTTTTATAATCCTGTTATAGTTCCACCTGAATGACTGCGCCAGACCACGTGATTTGATAGGTGAATGTCACGTGGGGAAAATTGCTCAGCTTCGCTTGATGTTATTGGCCCACTCTGAGTCTTAAGCAGTATGTGAAATGGTGCCTAGAATTTTGTTATTTTATCATGCTCACAAATTGTATTGCAAAGTGCTCATATTCACGAAGACTTGCGAATTTGAAGAAATTTGACTCAAGATGAATCCTCAGCAGATCGATCCACTGACGCAAATACCTCTTTATAAGTGAATGCCTGTAAGTTTGTTTTAAGGAAGAAGACTTCCTATCTACAGTCAATGGGTATCTCATTGTTAGCAAATAAAAATTAGGGCAGCGTGACCCGGTGACTCTGATCAGCGGTAACGCTACTGATGTCCCAGCTGTTCAAAGCCATCAAGTCTTGTGCAGCACAGTGTGGCTCAGCAGTGGCTGTTTGCAGAGACAATGGAGGCTCAGAATGAAGATCCATAGGTTTTTTAACGAGGATTTGATGGACTTTGCTGGATCTGCTTGGCTGTGTGTTCACGAGAAACTGTGTTGGCCGATGGGGGTGGTGTCTACCTTGCACAGTATGTATTTGTCTTAATAAAGCTAGCACTATTTGTTGGCATCGAGTGCCGCTAATTTAATTGTGAATCTATGAATATACAAGTCAGCTCACCAACTCATTTTGTCTGCTAGTCTTTCACTGCAAGGAAAATCAGACACACAGCCAAGATTATAAAATTAAAACATTTCAGAGCAAAAAATTCCAGAATAAAATCTTATTTATTTCCACGCATCTACATGCAAAAATCCACACAACTGACCTAATTGTTTCGATTTTCTCCTTCCTTAGGACATAGACAGTGATGAACAGATTTAATGAAATTCAAATTTGCCACATTGCACAGATTTCAATGGGAAGGTCAATTTGCAATTTTTTTTCTTCTCAAATTGAATGTCTCTTATCTCAATCTGGGATCTGGAAGTCATTTTTATTAGAAAAATATAAATATACCTTACAAATTATCCAAACCAAGAAATCAGAACACAAATTACAAAATCCAAGAAAACAACGGCAAAATATTTACAGGCAAATTTCCAAACAAAAAGAAAATTACACAAAAAGAACAAAACTGTAAAAAGACATAACAACAACAAGCATATAACAATATCCAGGATTTTTATACCTAAATAAAAAGGGAGAAAAACAACAAATTAGTAACTAAAGCAACATAACACAAACAATTTTTTGTTATACAGAAAAGATCTGAATAAAATTATAAACACCATATACACTACATACATTAGACTATATATTACATTATATACAAATAACTTACAGAACTCATAAATACAAATTATATTACACCAAAAATATACAGGCTGTACATACTAACCTACTATACACAACAAAAACACAAAATATGTACACAGCTGAAATTGACAAGAAAAAAATTACATACCATCCACTGCCCTTTGCTTAAGTTTCACTTACCTCAGTTACATCTCATTCAAACTATACAAGACAGAACATAAAGTCAGTATCAAACATGATGATTATAGCTAAAAAAAAGAAAAGTTTTTCTTGAACACACAGCCTAACTGCAAGATGCTAGCTAACCCTCCACCTCTGGTCCAGCCGAAGAACAAGTCTTCGGGGCTATGAAAGAGCCCCAACGTTTCTCCAGGTGGGGCCACAGTCAGGTCGAACCTCCATTCCCCCCTCTTGCCTCCTACCTAACCTTTCTAAACCCCCTACTATCTAATATTTGCATGATTGCAGAGTTGAAACTTATGAAAAATAAACCTACAATCCCACATCAAATGGACCCAAAGATCAAGTTCAGTGCTTGTAAAACTTTTATTCTTTACCGATAATCTTGAAAACAAAAATCTAAATGTGAAGGGTAGAAATTCAGCCCATTGCACCCAGTCTTTCATACTCCAGAAAGCACATTTTCACCAGGCCACCAAGGATGTTAAAACATACTGGACCTGTCCTCTGCCTTTGACACAGTGGACCATTCCCTATTACTACAGACCCTCTCATCCCTTGGCATCACAGATTTGGCCCTGGAACTCGTCATACCTAACTGACTGAACATTCAGCGTCTCCCATTCACACACCACCTCCTCACATCGCCCCCTATCTGTCGGAGTCCCACAAGATTCAGTTCTAGGGCCCCTGCTCTTCTCCATTTACACTTTTGGCCTGGGACAGCTCATAGAATCTTACGGTTTTCAGTATCATCTCTATGCTGACGACACACAGATCTACATCTCTGGACCAGATATCACCACCCTACTAACCAGAATCCTTCAATGTCTATCCGCTATTTCATCCTTCTCCGCTAGATTTCTAAAACTTAACATGGACCAAACAGAATTCATTGTCTTTCCCCCATCTCACGCTAACGAACCTATCCATTACAGTAAATGGCTGCCCACTCTCCCCAGTCCCATAAGCTCTCTGTCTCGGGGTAATCCTTGACACTGATCTCTCCTTCAAACCACATATCCAAGCCCTTTCCACTTCCTGCCGCCTTCAACTCAAAAATATTTCACGGAAAATAATAATAATAATAATAATAATAATAATCTTAATTTATATAGCGCCAACATATTCCGCAGCGCTTTACAGTTTAACAGTTTGAAACACAACAGTCATAGGTAACAACGTTAACAATACAATAAAGCAAAATAAGACGACCCTGCTCGTGAGTAGTGTTGAGCATTCCGATACCGCAAGTATCGGGTATCGGCCGATATTTGCTGTATCGGAATTCCGATACCGAGTTCCGATATTTTTGTGATATCGGGAATCGGTATCGGATTAAGATTTATGTGTAAAATAAAGAATTAAAATAAAAAATATTGATATACTTACCTCTCCGGAGGCCCCTGGACATCACCGCTGGTAACCGGCAGCCTTCTTTGCTTAAAATGAGCGCGTTTAGGGCCTTCCATGACGTCACGGCTTCTGATTGGTCGCGTGCCGCTCATGTGACCGCCACGTGACCAATCACAAGCCGCTACGTCATCGAAAGTTATTAACGCGCTCATTTTTAAAATTGAGCGCGTTAAGGACCTTTGATGACGTCGCGACTTGTGATTGGTCGCGTGGCGGTCACATGAGCGGCACGCAACCAATCAGAAGCCGTGACATCATGGAAGGCCCTAAACGCGCTCATTTTAAGCAAAGAAGGCTGCCGGTTACCAGCGGTGATGTCCAGGGGCCTCCGGAGAGGTAAGTATATCAATATATTTTATTTTAATTCTTTATTTTACACATTAATATGGATCCCAGGGCCTGAAGGAGAGTTTCCTCTCCTTCAGACCCTGGGAACCATCAGGATACCTTCCGATACTTGGTGTCCCATTGACTTGTATTGGTATCGGATATCGGTATCGGCGATATCCGATATTTTTCGGGTATCGGCCGATACTATCCGATACCGATACTTTCAAGTATCGGACGGTATCGCTCAACACTACTCGTGAGAGCTTACAATCTACAAAGAGGTGGGGGAGATACAAAGCACAGGTGTGTATTTACAATTATGTATTTACAATGATGGTCCAGCCATCTTCAGGGGGTGGGGGGTAGATGGAGATAGTGAATGGGCTACACACACAAACATGAAATGACTTTGATTTGTTAACATGGTAGGCCACGCTGAACAAATGTGTTTTGAGCGAGCGCCTAAAACTATGCAAGTTGTGGATGGTCCTAATATCTTGGGGTAGAGTATTCCAGAGGATTGGCGCAGCGCGGGAGAAGTCTTGGAGTCGGGAGTGGGAGGTAAGGATGAGTGCAGAGGTTAGCCGAAAGTCATTTGCAGAGCGCAGCGGTCGACTAGGCCGATAGACCGAAATGAGGGAGGAGATGTATGTGGGTGCCGCACTGTGGAGAGCTTTGTGGGTGAAAACAAGTACTTTGAACTGTATCCTGTAATGAATGGTCAGCCAGTGTAATGACTGGCGAAGAGCGGATGCATCTGAGTAACGATTAGCCAGATGGACAACCCTGGCTGCCGCATTAAGGATGGACTGGAGAGGGGAAAGTTGAGTGAGAGGGAGGCCAATTAATCGAGTGTTGCAGTAGTCCAGGCGGGAGTGGATCAGGGCCACAGTGAGGGTTTTTGTTGTCTCCATGGAGAGAAAAGGGAGGATTCTAGAGATGTTCTTTAGGTGTAAGTGGCACGAGCGGGCAAGAAATTGTATGTGGGAGGTGAAGGAGAGATCGGAGTCAAACATAACACCCAGACAGCGTGCCTGCTGCCGGGGTGTTATTATGGTGCCACCCACGGAGAGGGAAATGTCAGATTTAGGGATCCGTACATTCCTTAACCAAGATAAAACAAACACAGCCAATATATAGACGTACCCAGAGAACGTGACCAAGACAAGAATAGATATAAAGAATGCCTTTATTATATGTGATTGGCAAGTAAAATAATATAACAATTTGTGCGCATAACAGGACAAAGAAATATATTTATGACAATAATAAAAATTTAATAAAAGAAGATGGTAGAGGCTGACCCAATTGTATACATATATTCTAAATCTAAGGTAGTGCAGTCCCAAGAGAGATATGTATACAATTGGGTCAGCCTCTACCATCTTCTTTTATTAAATTTTTATTATTGTCATAAATATATTTCTTTGTCCTGTTATGCGCACAAATTGTTATATTATTTTACTTGCCAATCACATATAATAAAGGCATTCTTTATATCTATTCTTGTCTTGGTCACGTTCTCTGGGTACGTCTATATATTGGCTGTGTTTGTTTTATCTCGTATATAGTGGTTTTTCCACATCTTTTCTCCACAGAGCACTAAATCACTGGCACATGGCATATGTTATCCCTATATTGTTTATTTTGTGATCATTGATTTATAGTGGTTGGTGCATCTGTGGTTGTGTCTAATTCCTTAACCAAGAATCTGCAAAAACCCTAGTCTATGCCCTCATCATCTCCCGCCTCAACTACTGTAACCTCCTGCTCTGTGGCCTCCCCTTGAACACTCTCGCACCCTTCCAATCTATTCTAAACTCAGCTGCCCGACTAATCCACCTATCCCCCGCTATTCCCCGGCCTCTCCCCTCTGTCAATCCCTTCACTTGCTCCCCATTACCCAGAGACTCCAGTACAAAAGCCTAACCATGACATACAAAGCTATCCACAACCTGTCTCCTCCATACATCTGTGACCTCGTATCCCGGTACTTTCCTGCACGCAACCTCCGATCCTCACAAGATCTCCTTCTCTACTCCCCTCTTATCTCCTCTTCCCACAATTGCATACAAGATTTCTCTCACGCATCACCCCTACTCTGGAACACTCTACCACAACATATCAGATTCTCACCTACCATCGAAACTTTCAAAAAGAACCTGAAGACCTACCTCTTCCTGCAAGCCTACAACCTGCAGTAGTCACCAATCGACCAAACCACTGCACGACCAGCTCTATCCTCACCTACTGTATCCTCACCCATCCCTTGTAGATTGTGAGCCCTCGCGGGCAGGGTCCTCTCTCCTCCTGTACCAGTTGTGACTTGTATTGTTCAAGATTATTGTACCTGTTTTTATTATGTATATCCCTCCTCACATGTAAAGCGCCATGGAATAAATAGCGCTATAATAATAAATAATAATAATACTTAATTTAACTGGAGAGTATTTTACTGCTTGTCCAGGGACGGACACTGACAGCTTGGGGCCCCTGTGCAAGAAATGTGTCTGGGTCCCACTTCTTTACGGCAACAAAACTACAAATATATATATATATATATATATATATATATACTGTATATATATATATATATACTGTATATATCACACACATATATCTGACATTGTCTCCTTTAATATGTATATTGCCGTCCCTTATTCCACATTGCCCTTGTAAAGAAAAATAATAAGAATACGCTATGTAAGGGACAACATTATACATAACAGCAGAGGAAGCTATATAATAAGGGATGGCACCATTTATAACTAGGGAGGATGGTACGTAATAAGGGAAAATGTTATATACAGTATAACAAAAGAGGAAACTATGTAACTAAGGACGGCACTATGCATAATAAGTGAGTACACTAAATACTAAGGGACTCTGCTATACATGATAAGTGAATACACTGTATACTAAGGGACTGTGCTATACATAAAGCTACATTCCTGTATCCGTGTGCAGTGTTGGTATGCTGCGCACTTTTACAGATGCATTGAGCATGTCCTATTCTGATCCTCAAAATCATTGTGACACCAGCCTTACCCACAGTCTGAAGAATTGTTTTTTCTCTAATCACATTGGCAGAATTGTAATTGTGTCAGGATATTGTTATAGTTTTAAACTAAAAAAAGGAGGACCAAAAGGAGCATAGAGGTAACATAAAAAAGTAAATTTTATTAGGGTAACAGTACAAAAGCATTAAGTGCATTACATATCAAGATATTCTAAGGTGCATAAGGATGGTTGAAAAGAGTGAGTATCCCCTGGTGCAGACTGGCCATGTATATATAACGTGCATAGTTGCCAGCAAGGAAAGCAGCCCAGAAATCAGTAGTATAAATTAGCCAGTAGTTTGAGCAATCCACAACATACGGTGACAATAGAGAACGGCGCTTACAATACAGAATAACAGGACAGCATGCACCAGATCGGATCCTCTAGCAGAAACCCCCGACGGGCGTTTCGCCTTCCAGTGTATGTATACTATATATTGATGAAAGATGACCAAAGAAAGCTAGGCAAAACTATAACAATAACTTCCCCTTGAGAAAGCAAGCATATTGGAAGGCGAAACGCCCGTTGGGGGTTTCTGCTAGAGGATCCGATCTGGTGCATGCTGTCCTGTTATTCTGCAATTGTAAGTGCCGTTCTCTATTGTCACCATATGTTGTGGATTGCTCAAACTACTGGCTAATTTATATTACTGATTTCTGGGCTGCTTTCCTTGCTGGCAACTATGCACGTTATATATACATGGCCAGTCTGCACCAGGGGATACTCACTCTTTTCAAAATATATATCTTTTCAATATATATATATATATATATACATATATATATATATATGTATATATATATATATATATATATATATTATTCCATGTAATTTTGATAAGTCATAATTAAATTTGAGAAGGAAATCATGTAGTCTGTTGGGTCACTGGCAGTTATGTCAATACCAGGGATGGAATGTGACTTTCATTTATACACATGCTGATTTCTAATTAATCGAAGACATTTAATTAGTACTTAAAATGACTATGTTAAGTCTCTGGAAAAAATGCCTTTCATGGATGCATTTTTAAGTATTAAACATAATGACTACAAAGTGGATATTCCCAAGTCATTTCTCCCAGGGCAAGACAGAAATATTAATTAATCACAGATGAAAATGTTACTTGGAAAACAATTACTAAAAAACTGAATTGCATACAAACAGTCATTACTAAATCATTTCGACATTCAAAATGTGATTTTGAGGTTTAGTTCTGTTGAATTTTGCACAAAGCAAATACAATTTTCACAACATTCCATTTGAAATACAATGCTTAATCAAATTTCATAATTTACTAAAATTAATTCTGAGTTCATAAAATAAACATACGAGGAGAAAACTTTGAATTTCCGGAATAGGCAAAATATTTATCTTTCCCAACAGATATACCATGTGACGGGATAATTGGCATGTTCAAGACTATGAGACGGTACATCACAATTTATAGTTCTTTTTATCACATAATAGCTCATTTATGCTTTACTAGATGGTGGCCCGATTCTAACGCATTGGGTATTCTAGAATATGTAGGTAGTTTATTCATGAAGTTTTCAGAATAATGCAATTTTTACACAGGATTCGGCCGGCCGGGCGCGACCAATTAGCGAAGCGTAGTTCAAATTCTGCACCAATTTGCGGCCGGACTGCACCTGTTGCTGATTGTTCATGGCCGGCCTGGTATGACCAATCAATGAAGCCAGGGCCGGCTCCAGGTTTTTGAGGGCCCCGGGTGAAAGAGTCTCAGTGGGCACCCCTCTTTAACACATACCATGATTCACGATGCACAGATACAGCAGAGAAATATACCACAGCCAAGAAGCATATAATATAGCCCACATAGCATATAGCACAGCCCACGTAGCATATAGCACAAGCCACATAGTATATAGCACAGGCCACATAGTATATAACACAGCCACGTAGCATATAACACAGCCATGTAGTATATAGCACAGCCACATGTTATATAGCACAGCCCTCGTAGTATATAGCACAGCCCATGTAGTATATAGCACAGCCTATGCAGTGAATAACATAGTCCACATAGTATATAGCACAGCCCGCGCAGCGTATAACACAGCCCACGTACTATATAGCACAGCCCACGTAGTATATAGCACAGCCCACATAGTACATTACACAGTCCACGTAGTGTATAACACAGGCCACGTAGTATATAACACAGCCCACGTAGTATATAATACAGTCAGTACATTGCCGAGCCATGTATATTGCATAGCTACATAGTATATAGCACAGCCTATGTAGTGTATAACACAGCCACGTAGTTTATAGCACAGCTCACGCAGTATATAACACAGCCACGTAGTATATTGCCCAGCCACATAATATATTGCACAGCTATGTAGTATATAGCACAGCTCACGTAGTATACAGCACATCTCATTTAGTATATAGCACAGCTCACACAGTACATAACACAGCCATGTATTATATTGCCCAGCCACGTAATATATTGCACAGCCCACGTAGTATATAGCATTGAGAGGCAGTATATAATACAGCTCGCGCATTATATAACACAGCCCACATAGTATATAGCACAGAGAAGTAGTATATAACACAGCCCACGCAGTATATAACACAGCCCACGTAGTATATAACACAGCCCATGTATTATATAGCAATGTGGGCACCATATCCCTGTTAAAATAAGAATTACAATAAAAAATACTTACAGTACATACTCACCTTCTGCTGGCCCCCGGATCCATGTGAGGTGTTTAGCGATGCTCCTTGCGATGCTCCGGTCCCAAGAATGCATTGCTAAATCGTGAGATGATGACGTAGCAGTCTCGTGAGACCGCTACATCATCATCTCGCGAGACCGCAATGCATGGCCCAGAGCGTCGTGAGGAGCGGGAAAGGCGCCGGAAGGTGAGTATATAATGATTTTTATTTTTTTTTATTATTTTTAACATTAGATATTTTTACTATTGATGCTGCATAGGCAGCATCAATAGTAAAAAGTTTGTCACACAGGGTTAACAGCAGCATTAACAGACTGCGTTACACCGCGGCATAACGCAGTGTAACGCTGCCATTAACCCTGTGTGAGCGCTGACTGGAGGGGGCACTGACAGAGTAGGAAGGGGCGACTTCACGGCCGGACAGTGCCCGACGCGGGATTTCCGTGACAGACAGACAAACAGACAGAAGTGCTCCTTAGACGAATATATATATAGATACACACCATACATTTAATATGCGGATAAAGCCTTGTGAAGTGAAATGAACGTCAGGCTGTTTTTGGCTTTGGCTGCACAAATACCTTTTATAACAGTTTTGTCTCATGTAGTTATTAAGTAAATTTTATGTTTCAGCACCATGTATTTTTTTTTAATCTTTTTTGAAACTTCTTTTTTTTTTGTGTAGATTTTTATACTAGTTTTTTTATGCCATGGGGTAAGTTATGCAGATATGAAATATTATCATCTGTCTTTTTGCATTTTGTATTTATGATACAGCATAATGAATCTGTTTCTGCCTTGTTGTTATGATGTTTTGTAAAATCCAAGCATACGTTTTAGTCTCCAGGGGATACGAATTTGTGCTAAATAAAAATGTTGATTTTTGTATTAAATTCTATTTTCGATCAGAGAAATTTATTGCCGTTTTTTAGCTGCTCGTTCTTATTCACATCACTTTCATTTCTTTGTAATTCAAAATTATATATTTACTATTAATGTATTTTTTGCATACCGAATTAGAAATAGAATGATTTATGTTTCAAGAAATAAGGTGGGATTCTATTGGGAACAGGCACTTGATTTATACAGTAAATACAAACTTTTGGTATTTTATAAAGGTATCTAACATGGAGATAATGAATACAATAGTGATGTTACAGCAAATGAGAAAGTGAAGTAAAAGTGCAGAAATTACAGTTACAGTAAGGGCACAGCACAATAATCAAGAGCAGCCATCATTTTTAAGTCCTAAGATACATCTAAACATTTAATAGTTGAATATTATTGATTTGCATTGCTGATGGGCTTTTAAATTTGAGCAAATTGTGTGAATGCACCCAGGGTTGGAGTAAGGGTAGCCAGGGCCCCGGGCTGTTCAGACACTGTGGGCCCCCCAGTCATGTGATGGGGTCATGTGACGGGTCATGCGACGGTGTCATCATATACCTGAACCAGATTATTCCAGAAAAATAGTTGCTGTGTGAAACTATAACCTGTCAAACATCCATTGATCTAGTCAATTTACCCTCCAGTTAGGTAGAAGAAAAACAAAACAAAAAAAAACACAATACTATCACCATAAGTGCCAGTATTCACAGGACTTGGTATGCAGTGTCTGTGTAGAGGTAATACAGTGATCACCGGTGACATCGTACACAGGAGCTCTGTATATAGTATACAGTGTATAGTGTCAGTGTATAGGTAACACTGACTCACCAGTGACGTCTCTAGGTGAAGTCCTTCATCTTTCATCCAGCACAGACTGCCATCACTTCATCCAGCCAGGACTCGTCTCTGCAGGAAATAACAGTTATCTCGAGCGCCGCTTGCAGAACACATTACTTAATTTTTCCTAACTTCTTCATTACACCACATGAAGAAAAAAAGGCGACATAGTGTCACTCTACACAGTAACAGGACCGCCCCCCTATTTAAAACAGCATACTCAAAAAATAAATACATCACTGCAGTAATAATAATCCTTAATTAGCCCCTATGGTAATAATAATATCCCCCATCCTGGAACCGTGTATCTCTTTCCTGGCTCCAGCCATATGTTCTCCCATCCTGCCCTCATGAGTATCCATTCTGCCCCATATGATCTCTCCATCCTGCCCCATCAGTCTCCATCGTATCCATCCTGCCCCATGATCCTGCATGATCTGTCTCCAATCCTGTCCCATGTCTTTCATTCTGCCCCATGTGCCGTATCTACATTCATTCCTCGTATCTACATTCTGCCCATGTCTTCAATCCTGCCCCATCTGTCTCCAATCCTGCCCCCAGTGTATCCAGCATCTCTGCCCCCAGTGTCCAGCATCTCTGCCCCCAATTTCCAGTATCTCTGCCCCCAATGTCCAGCATCTCTGCCCCCAGTGTCCAGCATCTCTGCCCCCAATGTCCAGCATCTCTGCCCCCAATGTCCAGCATCTCTGCCCCCAATGTCTAGCATCTCTGCCCCCAATGTCTAGCATCTCTGCCCCCAATGTCCAGCATCTCTGCCCCCAGTGTGTCCAGCATCCTGCCCCAGTATGTCCAGCATATTGCCCCCAGTATATCCAGCAAATTGCCCCCAGTGTCTCCAGCATATTGCCCCCAAGTGTCTCTAGCATATTGCCCCCAGTGTGTCCAGCATATTGCCCCCAGTATGTCCAGCATATTGCCCCCTGTTTGCCCAGCATTCTGCCCCAGTGTCTCTTGAATATTGCCCCCAATGTGTCCAGCAACCTGCCCCAGTGTCTCCAGCATATTGCCCCCAGTGTCTCCAGCATATTGCCCCCAGTGTCTCCAGCATATTGCCCCCAGTGTCTCCAGCATAGTGCCCCCAGTGTGTCCAGCATTTGCCCCCAGTGTGTCCAGGATCCTGCTCCAAGTGTCTCCAGCATTTTGCCCCAGTGTCTCCAGCAATCTGCCCCAGTGTCTTCAGCATATTGTCCCAGTGTGTCCAGCATATTGCTCCCAGTGTGTCCAGCATATTGCCCCCAGTGTGTCCAGCATCCTGCCCCCATTGTGTCCAGCATATTGCCTCAGTGTCTCTAGCATATTGCCCCCAATGTGTCCAGCATATTTTCCCCAGTGTGTCCAGCATTTTGCCCCAGTGTCTCCAGCAATCTGCCCAAGTGTCTCCAGCATATTGCCTCAGTGTGTCCAGCATATTGATCCCAGTGTGTCCAGCATATTGCCACCAGTGTGTCCAACATCCTGCCCCCATTGTGTCCAGCATCCTGCTCCCAGTGTGTCCAGCATATTGCCTCAGTGTCGCTAATATATTGCCCCCAGTGTGTCCAGCATATTGCCCCCAGTGTGTCCAGCATCTCTGCCCCCAGTGTCCAGCATACTGGCCCGGGCCCCCCGGATTGCCATTCGCAATAAGAAAAAAAGTTCTCACCTGTCCATGCTCCAGTGGCAAAGCTCTCTCCTCACAGCTGAAGCGCCCACTCGCCGGCGACGGTGACATCAGACACCGGCGACGTGTGCGCTGCGGCTGATGTCAGCTGCCAGCCTCCGATTGGCTGGCGGCTGTTAACTATTGAGGTGCAGGCATGCGCCCGCACATCAATAGCATTTAACTGCCGCAGCACCAGTAGGGGCAAAGTGAGCAGATGAGATGGGGCCCGATGCAGGCCCCCTCTGCCCACTGGGCCCATACGCAAGTCAGGGCAGTAATGCCCTGATGGCGGCGGGCAATCTGAGAGGTAGCCCAGGGCCTCCACACACCACTGGGCCCTGGGCTACCGCCCAGATTGACCCTATTATAATGGCCCTGAATGCACCTACCTTTACAAGATGACCTCATTCAAATACCCACCTGCCACAGAACTACACATACACTTTCAGAGCTTCAAGTATCTAAATAAAAGGATGAGATTAGTGATGAGCGAGTGTACTCGTTACTCTGGTTTTCCAAGCATGTTCGTGTCTTCTCCGAGTATCTTGGGCATGCCCATAGATTATGTTTGTGTCCCCGCAGCTGCATGATCTGTGGCTGTTAGACAACCTGAACACATGCAGGGATTGCCTGTTTGTTAGAGAATCTCCACATGTGTTCAGGATGACTAGCATGAGCATGCCCAAGCTATTCGCAGAACACCCAAGCATGCTCGGAAAACCAGAGTAACGAGCACACTCACTCATCACTAGATGAGATACAATACAATGTGATGTCACATGATTTCGCATATATACTGTATATATATTGAAATTAACAGGCACAGCCTACACACAATCGCTATAATCTCTATAATTTCACATAGCAAAATTGCATATAAAAGAGAAGACCAAGATCTTTTTACTAATAGCAATGCACACTAGCAGATAGAATGAAAACTTTTAAAGCTTTAAAGGGAATTTGTCACCATGTTATCTGAGAGTATTATAATGTAGGCCCTGAACCCAACAAGGTATCGCTTATTTAACTGTGTGCAGTGTTTCTGATGCAATGAGAGTTTTTAGATTTAGCAATGTAGCAGAGCTGAGTAATCAAGCCCTGCCCACACAAGATCCTATGTATACATTGTCTATAGTTTGAGGCAGTGACCTCTGTTACAGCTAGGGGGTTCTGTTTGTGCTCTCCAGAATGTGCAAGGAGGCGTAGTGAGGCCATGAGGGCATATTGCAGTCACAGGTGTAGCAATGATTAGAATGATGGTGAATCAGTGACTGATTAAAAGCCCTGAGGTATAGGGAGAAGTGTGTCCATGTTGGTCTTGGAAGCAGACAGAGCAGTTGTATGCAGAGCACTCCCTGTGTAAAGCAACACAGGGACAAGAGGAACCTAAGAGACTGACACCCTGCTTCTCGGGCAGCTGCTCTTTTGTATACCCAGCTGTGATCCGAAGGATACATCGTGCAATGCACTGCATGAGTAAAAAGACTTGGTCCCTGCATGCAGTCACCCAGGGAAACTGGACACAGGGAAGTCTGGTCTGTTTAGGGACTGCAAACTGAAGCCGTGTATTAGGTCTAATGTACTGTGTGAAGTAACACATTAATGGAGCGTTTTATTTCAAACTTGCTTGGGTCACTGCCGTTTCACTGCATATGGTGCTACCGCTACATTACATATGGAGGAGAATGCGGGCAGTGTGAACCAAGGCATACCCCAGAGAGGGCTGTAAAACATTGTGCAAGTCTGCTGGAGAAATGGAGGGATTTGGAGCAGGTGGTGCTCATTCAGCAAAGGTTTCAGCAAGAGGTGCTGCAGTTTCAGCAGTCACAGCAAGAGGTTCTGCAGCAGCTGGAGTGGCAGTTGCAGGAGCAGGAGATGCAGTTGCAGTGGCAGCAAGAGGTGCTGCAGTGGAAGCTAGCAGAGCTTTAGCATGTTAAAGAGGAGACCCCAAAGATGAGGGGCAATCAGCAGAGTCACGAAGAGACCCCAAAGGTAAGTGGCAATCTTTGGGTGAGCCAGTGGTCTTATGTAGAGTCCCGATCTGCCAGGTCTCAGGCAAATGACTTGTCGCAGTTGGTGGAGGAATGGCTCCAGCCTGAGTTTTTTTCACCATTCGAGATGATGGAGAGTTTCGTGGCTGACCAGATGGTGAGGGCTCTGCCGGCTGCCATGCAGCGATGAGTCAGGCAGAGGGACCTAGGCACCCTGAAACTGCTGATAGAGTTGATTGAGCGGTATAAAACCACTCAGGATGTTGCACTAGAGCCCGGCATGAGGCTAGTAACTGTTCGGTGACATCTAAGCCCATGGACTGTGGGAACACTTGCCATGGGTCTATGTGTGCCCTGCCAGTCTGTATCACCACTACGGGCACAGCCAGCAGTGAACCACGATTGTGCCCGGTAATTGTGAATGGGTGCCGAACAGAGGCACTCCTGGTCATGGGGAGTAAAGTGACTGTGGTCCATAGGTCCCTTGTTGCCGGGGACAACCTCAAAGGACCGAAAGAGAAGGTGATGGGTATCCACGGGGAAATCTGTGAGTACCCGGCGGCAGAGGTTAATTTTTCCATACCATATGGGGACATTAAAAATGTGGTGGGAGTGGCAAAGACCCTTCCATATGGGTCTGTGTTGGGGAGAGACTTGCCCCTGTTTTGGTCCCTGTGGCAGACCAGGTTTAACCCTCTCATGGAAAAGGTTGCACCGGGTGCAGAACCCAAAGATATTGAGATATCTGCCATAGGGGTCACCAACCTAGGGACAGAGTGTAATCCTGATAGGCTCCCCCTGGAGGTAATGGCAGGAGAAACTGAAGATGTTGTTTCGGGCGTAGAACCCAGAGATGCCAAGATGTCTGCCACAGGGGTCACCAATTTAGGGTTAGAATGTAACCCTGATAGGCTCCCTCTAGAGGTTGTGGCAGTAGAGGTCATGGGTACCCCACTGAACCACAAGCTAGAGGTGTTCCCTGGTAAGGTCGGGACAGCTCAGATCCAGGGTCCTACATGGTGACGCAGGCATAAAAAACGCAGGTATGAGAAGAGTCGGGAGTGTATGGTCATGGAGGTGACTGGGGACGTGCGCAGGAGGAACCCCTGGCACCGGTCAAGGATGGGGCCAGGGGTCAGGGAAAATTAGATAGAGTGCTCGCTAGACAGCATTGTCGGGAGGTTTTGGTGTGACGTAATACAGACATATGCTTGAAGTTGACGGCGTGGTCCACGGCATTTCAGAGTCATATGGTCAATGAGGCACGGGTAAGGGTACAGAGGAAACGGTACCAGGGGCCCAAAAGCAGATACTTAAGCGACAGGATGACCCGCTGGGTTGGTTAACCCAAAATAAACAAGGTCGAGACCACCCAAAACTGTACAATAAACCTCATTTCAAGGCAGAAACATTACTGTGTCCAACAGTTATTAGATATATGAAACTGAAATAGCTGTTGCAAAAAATACAATTTTTAGAAAATATTAAGCTTAAGATTAATAGTGGTGCCCAAACTTTTTCATATAACTGTATATATATATATATATATATATATATATATATATATATATATATATATGTATATATTCATTCCAGGAATGAAGGGGAGCAGGAGCAAAAGAAAAATAATACATGATTCAGGAGCATTCACAATGAGTTAAAACAATGCATATTCTGGGTAGCGACAGGTCCTCTTTAAGCTAATGTAGTGATATCACAACACTGTGGTAATATCAAGGAACATGAGACAAACAGTGATATCACAATGCGGTAAAGTAAAAAATACAATAAAAAAACAGGGATATTCCCTGTATATATTCGTGTTAAAAATGGCCCATTGGCCCATGTCATATTCTGAATGGGAACCTGTCATGTAAAAAAGCCTAAAGAGATGGGGTTAATCTGCAGATTGAAGCTGCTCGGTACTCCTGGGAGGGAATGAACTTTATTCCACCTTGCAGCCTCACGCTTTGAGGGAGCAGTCCCGCTGCCCTGGTATATCAGGGCCTTGACCTGAATTCCATTACTCACATACTCACTTCTTTCCAGGAGATGTCTTCTCTCCCATCTTCATAATTTGGTAGCCCCTCCTCCTCAGAGGTCGGGCTTGCATCTCTCAAACATAAAATTAAAAAAATAAATTCTCCTATTTTCTTAGGATCTGGTCTCCAATATGTACAATTGCAGAGAGCAGCTAAAGCTATGAGCCATAAGCCAACGATGACATCGCTTAGAGGATTTTGTATACTTGAAGCTGCATTACAGGCTCTGACATCACAGTAAGATTATACTGGTACATAGTGTAAAGCTGCAGTAGCTTCGTACGCAGTGAAGAAGCAGTGACCCACAAATTCAAACACAAAAGTCTCTTTTAATGTGTTTCTTCACAGCATTAAAGTCCACTTCACATAAATGCATATAACTTCAGTGATCAGTTTACACGAGTTCAAAGTAATGCATATCACATGGCTTTAGATTTGCGGTCCCTAAACAGGCCAGACTTCCCTTGTCCAGTTTCCCTGGGCGACCGCACGCCATCTCACAGTCTCTATACGTCTCCGTACACACAGCCTCATAGGTTGCAGACACTACTCACGCCAGCCCTCTTCTGACTAGTTCTCGTGGGTGTCCTGCATCGCTGTATCACAGTCTCTTACAGACTCATTACTCACGCAGTCGTACACAGTTCAGGATATCCTCCGGATAGCAGCCGGGCACCATATCCACCTGTTTGCAATCGTTACACATGCTAGTCCTCTTTCGGGTACAGGACATCCACCTCCGGGCACAGGACTATCCACATCCGACTCCTACGGGCACAGGATATCCACCTCCGGGCATAGGACTGTCCACATACGAGACCAGTACCATGGACGACTTGCATCTCTGTGTACGCTGCGGGTGCCAGGCTATTCAGCTGCCCTGGGTGCTGGCTCTGCTGGCCTCCATGCACTCTGCAGAACAGCACACACCAGACTGACACTGACGTGCACCTGGCCTCTCCTGGCCAGACACCTGACACGGCCTGCACGGCCTGACACACCCATACCCCTTACTGCAGGGCTTTTAAACACACACAAACCTGTGGCCTCCAGCCACATGGAAAACCCAGACCGGAGATCCGTGACTCTCATGCACACCTATGGACTTCATCCGTCTGCATGCACATTCTGGGGAGAACAAACAGCGCCCCCTAGCTGTATCAGAGGCCACAGCCTCACAATAGAGATACATCTATATATAGCAGTGTATTTTTGTGTACCACTATTATAGAGGGAGAATAAAAGTAAGATCTTTATTTCTTCCTATAAGATTGCAAAAATAACAAAAACAATTACAAAAATGTAATTTTTAGTGATGAGCGAGTGTACTAGTTGCTTGGGTTTTCCCAAGCACGCTCAGGTGATCTCCGAGTATTTGTTAGTGCTCGGAGATTTAGTTTTCATCGCCGCAGCTGAATGATTTACAGCTACTACCCAGCCTGAGTACATGTGGGGGTTGCCTGGTGGCTAGGGAATCCTCACATATAATCAAGCTGTCTAGTAGCTGTAAATCATTCACCTGCGGGGATGAAAACTTAATCTCCGAACACTAACAAAACTCAGAGATCACCCGAGCGTGCTTGGGAAAACCCGAGCAACGAGTACACTCACTCATCACTAGTCATTTTCTCTTCTAGAGATCTAGTCTTCTCGGGAATAGAACCCACATCCTCTACCATTGCAAGCAGCAGGTAATAGATAGTTCGTAATACCACTGCTGCAGATTAGTGGAAATAATCCAAGGTCATATCACAAAATGTGTAAGGCCTGATTTTCCCTTGGATAGATACTAGGTTGTACCTGCTTAGCAGCGGAGGTTGGTGTCGGGGTCACACTCAGTCGGAGCAGCCTTTGGAAGTGGGAAATCACCAGAAATAATACACAAGACACGTCTTGTATAGTGTATCACTGGGAAGTCTCTGAAGCACGCCTGCCTTCAGGGTGCTATCCCTTCTTTATATAGTGGTTTCAGTAGGTTTAGTGGTTATACAAGTTTTGCATGTTTAAACAAAGAGACAAAACAGGAAAGAAAGAAAAGAAAAGAAAACAGTTTCGTGGGCGGCAGTTTCACAACAAACAGTACAAAGGCAATTCCACAGACAAGAAAAACAGGATTTCATACTATAGCTAAAATGTCCTTGAATGGACAGGTCAATATTTATCACAAATTCTTTTTTTTTTTTTTTTTTGTTCATTGAGGTAATCATTTTTGTTCTGCTCTTCACAATCCCCCCTTTGACATATTCCATTCAAAACCTTGTCGATCATTTTAGTCATTCTTTTTGTGATATTACAAAAAAAAACTTTATATTCTCGCATCCATTACACAAAATTTATTTGTGCATACCGAGATACCCTTGAGTACAACCTTGAATAATACATATATAATTAGAATAACCATAACTGTATGTATTAGGCTTTGCATAATCCCGGTAACCCACCCACCGATCCCTCTGAACCAATTGGCCGGGTTAAGAAAAGAAAAGGTATCTGACCACCAGCTATCCTTATTTTGGTCATTGTCTTTGTCATACTGATCCCTGAGTCGTTGTACGTCTTTTACTGCTTTTTTGCAATGGCTTGCATGTATCCATGATGCCTTTCCTTCAAGCTTGACTGCTGTTGGAGTTGTTAACAGGACTTGGAAAGGTCCGTCAAATCTCGGTTCCAGAGTCTTTCTGGTGTGTCTTTTCACATAGACTTGATCACCAGGTTCCAACTTGTGGCCTCTTTCGAGATTTTCTGGATCTGGAAGGGAAGCAAAAACTTGCGAATGCACTTTAGTTAAACGTTTTTGTAATTCTTGTACATAAGCAGTTAAAGTCTCAGTATTCAACATCAGTTGTTGTGGAAAATAACAACCCAAATTTGCTGCTCTACCAAAAAGAATCTCATGTGGTGACAGCTTAGCCTTCCCCCTTGGGGTGTTTCGGATGGAATACAGGGCAAGTGGTAGACACTCGGTCCAAGGCTTTCCTGTTTCTGCCATGGCCTTCTGGATTTTTAATTTTATTGTCCCATTTAATCTTTCCACTTTACCTGAACTCTGTGGATGATATGGAGTGTGAAACTGGTTTTCTACTCCCAACATTTTCATAACATTCTGGAATATTTCTCCAGTAAAATGGGCACCCCTATCTGACTCGATCACCTCAGGCATGCCGTAACGGGGTATCAGTTCATGTGCTATTTTAATGGCAGTAGTTTTTGCTGAGGCTTTACGAACTGGATAAGCCTCTGGCCACCCTGAGAACATGTCCACACACACAAGCACATATTCGTATCCATTGTACCTAGGAAGTTGGATGTAGTCGATCGGGAGTCTTTGAAAGGGATACAGTGGTCTTACATGATGCTTGGTTGGGGTTTTAATGGCCTGACCTGGATTGTGTGCCAGGCATATAGCGCATGCAGCACACATGTTCCGAGCAAAATTACCAAAGCCTGGAGCCAACCACCTTTCTTTTACCTTGAGCGTCATACCATTTGCCGACACATGCGTGGGTAGGTGGAGGTCACTTGCCACTGCGGGGTACCAGGCTCTGGGTAAACACAACAAAGTTCCTTTTTTCCATAATCCTTGCTGATCTTCTGCCCCTTTTTTCTACCACTGCCCTCGTTCTTCGTCGTCTACCTGTTTCTGAGCTTCCTTCAATCTTTCCTCATCATCTTCAGAGCTATCTAGTGTGTGGGCATGATGTAAGGGTTTACGTGCTGCCTGTTTTGCTGCCTTATCGGCTTTATCGTTACCCCTGGCTTCCTCGGTGTCGAGTCTCACATGTGCAGCTACCTTTATCACCGCTATTTCTTTAGTTTCTTGTGCTGCCTCCAGAATCTGTCTAATGAGGAAGGCATGTTTAACAAGTTGGCCTGAAGCAGTCATATAACCTCTGGCTCTCCATATTACGCCAAAATCGAAAATAATGCCATGTGCATATCTAGAATCAGTGTATATGTTTGCTGTCTGATCTTTGGCTATTTTTAGAGCTTCAACTAATGCCGTAAGTTCTGCTTCTTGTGCAGACTGATTAGCAGGGAGAGGTTCTGCTTTCAGCACTTCATGCTGAGTTACTACCGCATAACCTGTATGAAATTGTCCATTCATATCTGCATATCTACTGCCATCTATGAAAAGTTCAAATGTAGCATTACAGAGTGGCTTGTCACGTACATTACATAAGCCCTGAGTCTCTTGTTCCATTAATTGTACACAATCATGAATTGACTTTGATGGGTCAAAGGAGTTGGAGAGTGCAGTTTCCTCAGGTATGGTACCCCCCTCAGACTCTAAAGGGAGCAAAGACGCGAGATTAAGAGTCTGAATCCTGGCAAAGGAAATGTTGGGCGGCAGTAGTAGGGAACATTGGAGACGGAGGTGTCTGGCCATTGAAATATGTTTAGGTTGGACCTGGTTAAGAATGCCATGTACATCATGAGTGGTCTGAACTAGAAGTGGGTGATCAAGAACAATCTCAGAAGCTTTATCTAATAACAGTGAAATTGCGGCTACTACTCTTACACAAGAAGGTGCGGCTCTAGCTACAGGGTCCAGATGAGCTGATATGTATGCCACAGGTCTCTGTTTGTTTCCATGTTTTTGTGTGAGCACCCCTGTAGCATGTGAGGATATCTCAGCTGCCATCAATTGAAAAGGTTTAGTGTAGTCTGGGAGTCCCAAAGCCGGAGCTGATACCAGTGCTGTTTTCAAAGAGGAAAATGACTGTTTAGCCTCTTCACTGAGTTTATATGGTGTGTTGGCAATACAGTCATATAAAGGCTGCATGAGTTGACTTGCATGTATGATCCACTGTCTACAGTGTGAAACAATACAAAGGAAAGCACGCAGCTGTTTGTGATTCCTGGGTTCAAGCATGTTACGTATGGCTTCCGTACGTTGAGGTGTGAGGTGTCTGATGCCCTGTGATATGCAGTGACCTAAAAACATGACTGTTTGTTGACAAGCCTGGAGTTTCTGTCTATTTACTTTACAGCCTTCTTGCGCTAGGAAAATTAAGAAATTAACAGTTGAGGTAACTGCCGTCTGCTCATCAGGGCAACAAATAAGTAAGTCATCTACATACTGTAGAATGACTACTCCTGGTTTGGGATGAAATTTTTTAGCACGGTCTGCATTGCTTCAGAGTACAAAGTTGGTGAGTGTACCATACCTTGTGGCAATCTTGTCCATGCTAATTGTTTACCCTTGAATGTAAAGGCAAACAAATGCCAACAGTTCTTATGTAGTGGCACAGAAAAAAATGCGTTTGATAAGTCAATTACCGTAAAATATGCAGCAGTGCTGGGAATTTGAGACAGTAAGGTATGAGGATTCGGTACCACAGGGGTGACCGGTGCCAAAACCTTATTGATTTCCCGTAAGTCGTGCACCATGCGATATTTCACCATAGTTTCTTTGGAGGACACTTTCTTTTTAACAAGATATAAGGGTGTATTGGCGGGTGACCTGATTTCTACCAAAACACCTTGTAACACATAATCCTGAATTTGTTGAGAAATCGCCTGTTCTTACTGGGCGCTGATGGGGTATTGCCTAAGCTGAGGTAATATGGTTCCCGGGGCAGTTTCTAACAGTATAGGAGCTACTGATAAAAATCCTACATCAGTGTCTCCTTTTGCCCATAGGCTGTCAGGAACCCGAGACAAGTCAATTTTTGCTTGTTGAGTGTAAATTTCGGGAAAATCCTCCATTGCCTGTATTCTAACATATGGTTCCAGAGTTTCTGCATCTTCAGGGATGGTCAGCATAACTGTGCCATCTTCTCTAAAATGGATGTTTGCATGCATTTTACTTAAGACATCAGTACCCAACAAGCAGGTAGGTGCACCTTTAGCAAATAAAAATTTGGATACAAAAGTTTTAGGGCCAAAGCTCACATTTAAAGGTTTTGTAAAGGGCAACGCCTGAATTTTACCATCATACCCTTCTGCATATGTAACCTTTGATGATATATTGTCAGGATATGGTAAAAAGTCCTGATTTAAAATGGAGGATGTTGCTCCCGTATCTATCAGAAAAGGTACATTTTTACCCTCAACTTCAACTTGTATTATTGGTCTTCTAGAAGGAAGAGAGACCTGCATAACTTTCAGTCATTCTGAGCTGTCTGTTTGATCAGGCACTGGGTTATTTATCCTATTTTTGGGTACAAAGGTTCCTGAATCTATATCTGCTTTTCTCTTCCTACATTCCCTTTGGAAATGTCCTGGCTTCTTACAGTAATGACAAGTAAACTTTTGATTAGCAGAGCCAGTATTAGCCTGTGCAATTCTTACTGGCTTAGAATTTTCTCTTAAGTCCATTTCTATCCCTACAGCTTTCTGTCTAGCCAGGTGTGGGTCTTCCAAGGTTCTCCAATCAGGGGTTGCGGCCTTAAGCTTTTCCTTCACTTTTGGAGACAATCCATCTATAAAGGTTTTTGTAACTAACCTCATCATTCCTGGAGCGGTTAGATCCATGCCTTCATCTCTGAAATTATGTTCTACACTTAGATAATATTCGTCTACTGATTGTCCAGATTTCTGAGCCACCACTCCCGTTGTTCCTCTCTGCCTCTGTCTCTCCCTCATGAAAACCATTAAGTGATCTACAAATTGTGTACCTGATTCTATCGTTTGTAAGGCACCATCTCCTGCTTGGGGCCTATGTACCTGTAGATTTGCTAATAGCTCCTGGAAGAGTCCAGGAGTCATTTTCATTCTACATAATTCTTCTCCATCTGCCCAAACTCCAGCGTGAGTCTGCATAATTTGCTGTATATATTGTGCAAATCTAACTGGACACTGGGTGGGATCTGGTGCGTTATGCAAGAGAGACATGCCTTCAGCGGGGGACCAAGGGAAATATTGTCGAGTTTGGTGATATCTAGTTCCCATTACTCCGTCAGCACCAGGTTCCCTAAAGGGTCTTGGTACTACCCTAACAGGGGCAAGTACAGCGCCATGTCTAGGTGTACCACAGGCTAGGCAATCATTTCTCCAGTCTGGATTTTGTTGTCCACAGTGCGGACATACCCATCCTCCTGGTCCGGCTAAACTTTGAGGTGGTGTTTGGAGAAAAGATGGGGCATGTGGGTTAAGGTATGGGGGTGGGGTATTTTTAGATTCCACATTTTGTTTTTCTCCACAGCCTGTGGGTCTAATACACCACTTTTTACTCTGTTGATTATATGTCCATCCCTCATTTTCTGCTACCCTAGAGACATCAATCAATGCTTGGATCTGATCTATCCATTTCTTGTCTCTGATTATGCCTTTTTTCCTTTCCTGAATTCCTTCCCATAGTTTTCTACTAAAAGCTTCTGCCCTAGTAACTCCAAACTTACTAAAAATCTTTTTCAGCCCCTTAGTGGCATCTTCACCACTTCTCTCCTTTATGATAGTATAGATATCTAATTCTTCTGGTTCCGACTTTGTTTGCTTATTCCCCATTTTCTTATCCTGAGCTTTCTTGCCCTAGGTGGCGTTTGGGTATGAGAATACCTCGTTACCTTCTTCCTAAGGAGCTAGGATGTCTTTTTCTTGCCCTAGGTGGCGTTTGGGTATGAGAATACCTCGTTACCTTCTTCCTAAGGAGCTAGGATGTTTAAACTGTGTTGATGTAAGAAAATCCTGATTCCTACACCTATAGCAAACAACACAAATGCAACCAGACAGAAAAAGAAAAAGAACATACAACGTATCTTGTCCCAGGCTAATTTATCTGTCCTGGGCTTATACTATCACATACAACGTATTCTTGTCCCAGGCTAATTTATCTGTCCTGGGCTCATACTATCATACACTTATCCGTCACCAGGTTTTTGTCAAAGACAGGATCAGAGATTGAACATAGGCACGGAGGTCTCCCCGAAAGGACGCAACCACGTTGCCCAGTGGGACAGTCACTTCTTCTGTTTCAACCCCCTGGGCGGCTTATAGGGCTATTCCCAACTTCCACACACCTTCTATTCACATTCACTCTCATTCAATGCCGTACTCCGTGAGGTGATCAATTCCTAAATAGTTCAAGAACCCGAGCTATAGGTATCCTCCTCTACTAGAACTACCCGCTAAAGAACACGACACAGAAAATCTTACGGACAGTGCAGGGCAGATATAAGAGATCTAACAGTGTCTCTTACCTGGCCAGGTTTTTGTTCATCTGCCGTCCATTATCCCAGATTCTCTTTTCGTTCGTATTCTGCCGGTGTTCTTGAAGGAATACACAGACCTCGGGTCCCTGTTCGGGCGCCAGGAAATGTCGGGGTCACACTCAGTCAGAGCAGCCTTTGGAAGTGGGAAATCACCAGAAATAATACACAAGACACGTCTTGTATAGTGTATCACTGGGAAGTCTCTGAAGCACGCCTGCCTTCAGGGTGCTATCCCTTCTTTATATAGTGGTTTCAGTAGGTTTAGTGGTTATACAAGTTTTGCATGTTTAAACAAAGAGACAAAACAGGAAAGAAAGAAAAGAAAAGAAAACAGTTTCGTGGGCGGCAGTTTCACAACAAACAGTACAAAGGCAATTCCACAGACAAGAAAAACAGGATTTCATACTATAGCTAAAATGTCCTTGAATGGACAGGTCAATATTTATCACAAATTCTTTTTTTTTTTTTTTTTTTGTTCATTGAGGTAATCATTTTTGTTCTGCTCTTCACAATGGCACCCTAGCAATATGGGATCTGGCGCCCCGCTCCACGGTAGTTCACTCTAGTTTGTCTTAGTTGTCCCTGCTAAACATACAAATACAGATATATTACTAGTCTAGACAACATATTCACTATTCTATACAGGGTATAAAGGCACACCATCAAAAAAATGAAACTTTTTGCATCAAGATGTAATAAGGGAAATTCTGATTATTCACTTTCTTGGGGAAATGCGTCAAGGCATGGGATACTGCCCTAGGATATCTTAATACAATGAGTTTCATTTTCTTGATGGTGTGTCTTTATGCTTTGTATAGATTAGCTCCTATGTTGTTTAGACTAGTGGCATTTACCATGCAGACGTCTATCTCTCTATAGGGGTCAAAGCACCCCTCGTAAAAGTAGCAGGTGAAATGCGCATCTAGGTATGGGCAGACAATTCTCCCTTCTCCCACCTACATGGTGAGACAACGCTGTTCACATTTCTGAAGCTGTTAATATCTGAACTCTGTAGGTATTTTCTGGGAAAACTCTATACATATTGGTGCTTTGTTATTACTTTTTACTGATGCATTCCAAATCTTCACTTTCCAGTTTGCTTCATTTGGAGCTATTAGCATCAATTATACATCCATCTACCTAATTCTTGGATCATTAAATTATTGAAGTTCCTCATAGATATACATACTTCTTGGCTGTATAACCTTATCGCACTTGTCATTTTCTCTACCATTAATTAAGATAGATAGATCTGTCATGCCCACATATCAAATGGGCTGAACTTTGTGCCTTATGAAAAGGCTTCTTTGCATTTGCACTTTTTTATATATGCATACTTGAGGTATATTTCTCTGTTTAATTTATCTTGTTACACGATCTATACTGGCTTTGGATGTCCATTATATGCACAATACTGTCTTCTTTCTCCCAAATTTATGTGGGGATCATCCTGCTCTAGTGTTTTTCTTATATTACTTTTTGATTGACCTCTTAGTATATTATCCCTGTTATTTTTTATGTGATAATAAAATATTCTGCTTTTACACATTTCTTTTTATGTCCTTTTTGGTGGGAATAGTATACTCAATTTTTTCTTTCTGAATATTTACCTTATGGGAATATGCATAGGAGGAAGAGACCAAAACAAAAAATGGTGTGAACACCAGATTAATTGCAAAAATATATCACAACTTCATTGAGTGACAAGGACATAAAAAAACCATTAAAACCATCTAAAACATGCAATTGTATAGTACATGATTAACAGCCAACATCCCTGAATGATGTATAAGCAAGGCAAAATGTAGACAATTGGGGGTACAATAGGACATACGAGAGCATAAATGAAGTGTGAGTATCAATATAAAAAAATCAAGGATTACATACATATAAACCTATGAGAAGGTAGCCATGGCACCAATAACAAATAAGTCCTCCAGACTAAAACCCAGCCTATTTATAAAAACCTCAATGAAAAGATGGTATAATAATATGGAATGACAGAGAAGAGTTTTAACAATTGTGTCCCTATAGCAAGCCTCTAACATGGGTGGGAATGACACACATATCCCAACTCCTGTGCCTACCTTAAGAGCAGCTGAGTGAGTACCTATCCCTACAATATACAGTTGTGCTCAAAAGTTTTCATACGCAGGCAGAATTTTTGCTTTGTTGGCCTTTTTTGAGAGAATATGAATGATAGCACCAAAACTTTTTCTCCACTCATGGTTAGTGGTTGGGTGAAGCCATTTATTGTCAAACTACAGTGTTTTCTCTTTTTAAATCATTATGACAAGCATTTGTGATAACTGGCAATAAGTCTTTTACATTCTACGGAGACATTTTTGCCCACTCATCTTTGCAGAATTGTTGTAATTCAGCCACATTGGAGGGTTTCCGAGCATGAACCACCTTTTTAAGGTCATACCACAGCATATCAAATTAGACTAAGGTCAGAACTTTGACTAGGCCACTCCAAAGTCTTAATTTTGTTTTTATGAAGCCATTCAGATGTGAACATGCTGGTGTGTTTTGAAACATTGTCCTGCTGCATTACTCAAGTGCACTTCATCTTGAGGTCACAAACAAATTGCCTGACATTATCCTTCAGGGTGTTTTTGTAGACAGCAGAATTCATGGTTCCATTTACCATAGTAAGTCTTCTAGGTCCTTGAGAAGCAAAACAGCCCCAAACCATCACACTACCACCACTATATTTTAGTGTTGGTGTAGTGTTCTATTTCTGAAATTCTGTATTACTTCTGTGCCAGATATAATGGGACATACACCTTCCAAAAAGTTCAAACTTTAATCTTGTCACTCCACAAGTCTTGGGGAACATCAAGATATTGTCTGGCCAAACTGAGGAGAACCTTTGTTGTTATTGCTCAGTAGTAGTTTTTGTCTTGGAACACTGCCATGCAGGCTATTTTTGCCCAGTCTCTTTCTTATGGTGGAGTCATGAACATTGACCATAACTGCAGTTCTTTGGATATTGTTGTGGGGTCATTTTTGACCTCTTGGACGAGTTGTCACTGAGCTCTTGGGGTAATTTTGGTGGGTCGGCAACACCTGGGAAGGTCACCACTGTTCCATTTTTTTGCCATTTGTGGAAAATGGCTCTCACTGTGGTTCATTGGAGTCTCAAAGACTGATAGGTATTTGTTTCTCATTTGTTCCTGAATTACTTTGTATCGTGGCATGATGTATAGCTTTTGAGGATTTTTTGGTCTACTTCACTTTGTCAGGCACGTCCTATTTCAGTGATTTCTTCATTGAGAACAGGTATGGCAGTAATAAGGACTTGAGAATTTTTAACTCACATTCCCGAAGAAGTGATAATCCAGATTTAATTTTTAAAGGGAGGGGGGAGGTAACTTTTTCACACAGTGCCCTGTTTGTTTGGCTTTCTTTTTCCCTTAATAATAAATACCTTCATTGAGAAACTGCATTTTGTGTTTACTTGTGTTATCTTTGTCTAGTTTTTAAATTTGTTTGGTGATCTGAAATATTTAAGTGTGACAAACATGCAAAACCATAGGAAATCAAGAAATGGTAAAACACTTTTTGACACAACTGTATTATCATCTTTTTCCCCTTGCAGAAGAAGCAGTGCCAGGAGTTACAGCAGCAGAACAAAGACCTGTTCTCAGAACTCCCAGGCTGTATGAAGATTATGGAGCATGAGATGCTGACGGAGCCTCATGTTTGGGTCAACGTGAAACCATATCAGATTCCTGAAGCTCGTCGAGAGGTAATCTCGAAGGAAGTAAAGCAGATGCTGAGCCTGGGAGTCATCGAAGAGTCCAAAAGAGACTGGTCCTGTCCAGTAGTCTTGGTGCCAGAGCCAAATGGAGAATGGTGGTTTTGCAATGACTATAGGAAGCTGAGTGAAGTCTAAAAGTGCGATGCTTACCCAATGCGCCAGGTTGATGAACTGATTGAGAGGCTAGGGCTCGGTACATCACTACCCTTGACCTCACAAAAGGGTATTGGCAAATCCCTATGTCATTGGAGTCCCAAAGCTATAGAAGTGGCTTTATAACCTTTTCCAGACTGATAGATCATTGGTTCTCATTTATTCCAGAATTTATTTGTATCGCGGCATGATGTATAGCTTTTGAGGATTTTTTTGTCTATTTCACTTTTTCGGGCAGGTCTGATTTAAGTGATTTCTTCATTGAGAACAGGTGTGGCAGTAATAAGACTTTGAGGAATTTGAGCTCAGCTTCCCAAAGAAGTGATAATCCACAGTTAATGTATGTTTTAACCCCTTCATGACCCAGCCTATTTTGACCTTAATGACCTGGCCGTTTTTTGCAATTCTGACCAGTGTCCCTTTATGAGGTAATAACTCAGGAACGCTTCAACGGATCCTAGCGGTTCTGAGATTGTTTTTTCGTGACATATTGGGCTTCATGTTAGTGGTAAATTTAGGTCAATAAATTCTGCGTTTATTTGTGATAAAAACGGAAATTTGGCGAAAATTTTGAAAATTTTGCAATTTTCACATTTTGAATTTTTATTCTGTTAAACCAGAGAGTTATGTGACACAAAATAGTTAATAAATAACATTTCCCACATGTCTACTTTACACCAGCACAATTTTGGAAACAAAATTTTTTTTTGCTAGGAAGTTATAAGAGTTAAAATTTGACCAGCGATTTCTCATTTTTACAACGAAATTTACAAAACCATTTTTTTTAGGGACCACCTCACATTTGAAGTCAGTTTGAGGGGTCTATATGGCTGAAAATACCCAAAAGTGACACCATTCTAAAAAATGCACCCCTCAAGGTGCTCAAAACCACATTCAAGAAGTTTTTTAACCCTTCAGGTGCTTCACAGCAGCAGAAGCAACATGGAAGGAAAAAATGAACATTTAACTTTTTAGTCACAAAAATTATCTTTTAGCAACATTTTTTTTATTTTACCAATGGTACAAGGAGAAACTGAACCACAAAAGTTGTTGTCCAATTTGTCCTGAGTACGCTGATACCTCATATGTGGGGGTAAACCACTGTTTGGGCGCACGGCAGGGCTTGGAAGGGAAGGAGCGCCATTTGACTTTTTGAATGAAAAATTGGCTCCACTCTTTAGCGGACACCATGTCACGTTTGGAGAGCCCCCGTGTGCCTAAAAATTGGAGCTCCCCCACACGTGACCCCATTTTGGAAACTAGATGCCCCAAGGAACTTATCTAGATGCATAGTGAGAACTTTGAACCCCCGGGGGCTTCACAAATTGATCCGTAAAAATGAAAAAGTACTTTTTTTTCACAAAAAAATTCTTTTAGCCTCAATTTTTTTCATTTTCACATGGGCAACAGGATAAAATGGATCCTAAAATTTGTTGGGCAATTTCTCATGAGTACACCGATACCTCACATGTGGGGGTAAACCACTGTTTGGGCACATGGTAAGGTTCGGAATGGAAGGAGCGCCATTTGACTTTTTGAATGAAAAATTATCTCCATCGTTAGTGGACACCATGTCGCGTTTGGAGAGCCCCCGTGTGCCTAAACATTGGAGCTCCCCCACAAATGACCCCATTTTGGAAACTAGACCCCCCAAGGAACTTATCTAGATGCATATTGAGCACTTTAAACCCTCAGGTGCTTCACAAATTGATCTGTAAAAATGAAAAAGTACTTTTTTTTTCACAAAAAAATTCTTTTCGCCTCAGTTTTTCATTTTCACATGGGCAATAGGATAAAATGAATCCTAAAATTTGTTGGGCAATTTCTCCCGAGTACGCCGATACCTCATATGTGGGGGTAAACCACTGTTTGGGCACACGGCAGGGCTCGGAAGGGAAGGCGCGCCATTTGACTTTTTGAATGGAAAATTAGCTCCAATTGTTAGCGGACACCATGTCGCGTTTAGAGAGCCCCTGTGTGCCTATGCATTGGAGCTCCCCCACAAGTGACCCCATTTTGGAAACTAGACCCCCCAAGGAACTTATCTAGATGCATATTGAGCACTTTAAACCCCCAGGTGCTTCACAGAAGTTTATAATGCAGAGCCATGAAAATAAAAAATAATTTTTCTTTCCTCAAAAATGATTTTTAGCCTGGAATTTCCTATTTTGCCAAGGGTAATAGGAGAAATTGGACCGCAAATGTTGTTGTCCAGTTTGTCCTGAGTACGCTGATACCCCATATGTGGGGGTAAACCACTGTTTGGGCGCACGGCAGGGCTCGGAAGGGAAGGCACGCCAATTGGCTTTTTAAATGGAAAATTAGCTCCAATCATTAGCGGACACCATGTCACGTTTGGAGAGCCCCTGTGTGCCTAAACATTGGAGATCCCCCACATATGACCCCATTTTGGAAACTAGACCCCCAAAGGAACTAATCTAGATGTGTGGTGAGGACTTTGAACTTCCAAGTGCTTCACAGAAGTTTATAACGCAGAGCCATGAAAATAAAATAAAAATTTTATTTTCTCTAAAATGATTTTTTAGCCTGCAATTTATTATTTTCCCAAGGGTAAAAGGAGAAATTTGACCCCAAAAGTTGTTGTACAGTTTCTCCTGAGTACGCTGATACCCCATATGTGGGGGTAAACCACAGTTTGGGCACATGTCGGGGCTCGGAAGTCAAGTAGTGACATTTTGAAATGCAGACTTTGATGGAATGCTCTGCGGGCGTTACGTTGCGTTTGCAGAGCCCCTGATGTGGCTAAACAGTAGAAACCCCCCACAAGTGACCCCATTTTAGAAACTAGACCCCGAAAGGAACTTATCTAGATGTGAGGTGAGCACTTTGAACCCCCAAGTGCTTCACAGAAGTTTATAACACAGAGCAGTGAAAATAATAAATACGTTTTCTTTCCTCAAAAATAATTTTTTAGCCCAGAATTTTTATTTTCCCAAGGGTTACAGGAGAAATTGGACCCCAAAAGTTGTTGTCCAGTTTCTCCTGAGTACGCTGATACCCCATATGTGGGGGTAAACCACTGTTTGGGCACACGTCGGGGCTCAGAAGGCAAGTAGTGACTTTTGAAATGCAGACTTTGATGGAATGGTCTGCGGGCGTCACGTTGCGTTTGCAGAGCCCCTGGTGTGCCTAAACAGTAGAAACCCCCCACAAGTGACCCCATTTTGGAAACTAGACCCCCCAAGGAACTTATCTAGATATGTGGTGAGCACTTTGAACCCCCAAGTGCTTCACAGACGTTTACAACGCAGAGCCGTGAAAATAAAAAATCATTTTTCTTTCCTCAAAAATGATGTTTTAGCAAGCAATTTTTTATTTTCTCAAGGGTAACAGGAGAAATTGGACCCCAGTAATTGTTGCCCAGTTTGTCCTGAGTACGCTGATACCCCATATGTGGGGGTAAACCACTGTTTGGGCACATGTCGGGGCTCGGAAGTCAAGTAGTGACGTTTTGAAATGCAGACTTTGATGGAATGGTCTGCGGGCGTCACGTTGCGTTTGCAGAGCCCCTGGTGTGCCTAAACAGTAGAAACCCCCCACAAGTGACCCCATTTTGGAAACTAGACCCCCCAAGGAACTTATCTAGATATGTGGTGAGCACTTTGAACCCCCAAGTGCTTCACAGACGTTTACAACGCAGAGCCGTGAAAATAAAAAATCATTTTTCTTTCCTCAAAAATGATGTTTTAGCAAGCAATTTTTTATTTTCTCAAGGGTAACAGGAGAAATTGGACCCCAGTAATTGTTGCCCAGTTTGTCCTGAGTACACTGATACCCCATATGTGGGGGTAAACCACTGTTTGGGCACACGTCGGGGCTCGGAAGGGAAGGAGCACCATTTGACTTTTTGAATAAAAGATTGGCTGGAATCAATGGTGGCGCCATGTTGCGTTTGGAGACCCCCTGATGTGCCTAAACAGTGGAAACCCCTCAATTCTAACGCCAACACACCCCTAACCCTTATCCCAACTGTAGCCGTAACCCTAACCACAACCCTAACCGCAACACACCCCTAACCACAACCCTAACCCCAACACACCCCTAACCCTAACCACAACCCTAATTCCAACCCAACCCTAACCCTAAGGCTATGTACACACGTTGCGGATTCGTGTGAGATTTTTCCGCACCATTTTTGAAAAATCCGCGGGTAAAAGGCACTGCGTTTTACCTGCGGATTTACTGCGGATTTCACCTGCGGATTCCTATTGAGGAATAGGTGTAAAACGCTGCGGAATCCGCACAAAGAATTGACATGCTGCGGAAAATACAACGCAGCGTTTCCGTGCGGTATTTTCCGCACCATGGGCACAGCGGATTTGGTTTTCCATAGGTTTACATGGTACTGTAAACCTGATGGAACACTGCTGCGGATCCGCAGCGGCCAATCCGCTGCGGATCCGCAGCCAAATCCGCACCGTGTGCACATAGCCTAATTCTAAAGGTATGTGCACACGCTTCGGAAAACGCTGCGGATCCGCAGCAGTTTCCCATGAGTTTACATTTCAATGTAAACCTATGGGAAACAAAAATCGCTGTACACATGCTGCGGAAAAACTGCACGGAAACGCAGCGGTTTACATTCCGCATCATGTCACTTCTTTCTGCGGATTCCACAGCGGTTTTACAACTGCTCCAATAGAAAATCGCAGTTGTAAAACCGCAGTGAAATGCGCAGAAAAACCACGGTAAATCTGCCATAAATCCGCAGCGGTTTAGCACTGCGGATTTATCAAATCCGCTGCGGAAAAATCCGCAGAGGACCAGAATACGTGTGCACATACCGAAACCCTAACCCTAACCCTAACCCTAACCCTACCCCTACCCCTAACCCTACCCCTAACCCTACCCCTACCCCTAACCCTACCCCTACCCCTAACCCTACCCCTACCCCTACCCCTAACCCTACCCCTAACCCTACCCCTAACCCTAACCCTAACCCTAACCCTAGTTCTAACTCCAACCTTAGTGAAAAAAAAAAAAAATTCTTTATTTTATTATTGTCCCTATCTATGGGGGACAAATGGGGGGGGTCATTTACTGTTTTTTTATTTTGACCACTGTGATAGATTATATCACAGTGATCAAAATTCACATTGGAACGAATCTGCCGGCCGGCAGATTCGGCGGGCGCACTGCGCATGCGCCCGCCATTTTGGAACATGGCGGCGCTCGGGGAAGAAGACGGACGGACCCCGCCAGGATCGGTAAGTATAAGGGGGGGAGATCAGGGCACAGGGGGGGGAGATCAGGGCACGGGGGGGCGTCGGAGCACGGGGGGGAGGGATCGGAGCACGGGGGAGAGTGATCGGTGTGCGGGCGGGTGGATCGGTGTGCAGGGGGGGTGGATCGGTGTGCAGGGGGGTGGTTCGGAGCACGGGGGGGGATCGGAGTGCGGGGGGGTTTGATTGGAGCACGGGGGGGTGTGATTGGAGCACGGGGGGGTGTGATTGGAGCACGGGGGGAGCGGACAGGAGGACGGGGGAGCGGAGCACAGGACGGAGGGGAGCGGGCCACAGATCGGGGGGCTGGGGGGGCGATCGGTGGGGTGGGGTGGGTGCACATTAGTGTTTCCAGCCATGGCCGATGATATTGCAGCATCGGCCATGGCTGGATTGTAATATTTCACCATTTTTTTAGGTGAAATATTACAAATCGCTCTGATTGGCAGTTTCACTTTCAACAGCCAATCAGAGCGATCGTAGCCACGAGGGGGTGAAGCCACCCCCCCTGGGCTAAACTACCACTCCCCCTGTCCCTGCAGATCGGGTGAAATGGGAGTTAACCCTTTCACCCGATCTGCAGGGACGCGATCTTTCTGTGACACAGCATATGCGTCACAGGTCGGATTGGCACCGACTTTCATGACGCATACGCTGTGTCACAGGTCGGGAAGGGGTTAAAGGGGGGGGGGTATCATTTTTACACACAGGGCCCTGTAGGTATGGCTTTCTTTTTCCTTTAATAATAAATACCTTCATTGAGAAACTGCATATTGTGTTATCTTTGTCTAATATTTAAATTTGTTTAGTGATCTGAATTATTTAAGTGTGACAAACATGCAAATCAATAGGAAATCAAGAAATGGGAAAACACTTTTTGACACAACTGTATTATTATCTTTGACATTTTAAAATTTACAAAAAGGAAAATGGGAATGATGCAAATGTTTGGGCACCCTTCGAGATTTGTGTGCTCAGATAACTTTGACCAAGGTTTTGGACCTTAATTAGCCTGTTAGGCTTTTGGCTTGTTCAATATCATCATTAGGAAAGGCAAGAAAATGTCAATTTCCCAGCTTTATAAAAACCCAAATCCTATAATCTTGTGCCAAAAACAGCAGCCATGGGTCCTTCTAAGCAGCTGCCTAGCACTCTGAAAATAAAAATGGTGGAGACCCACAAAGCAAGAGAAGGCTATAAGAAGATACCAAAGCATTTTCAGACAAAAGAAAAAATATCCAGCAAATGGCGAAGTTGTTAAAAATTAACTTTTATTCCTTAAAAGGTGAACCAGCATATGACATCCAGCACTTTGACACACTAGCAGACAAAATCAGCGATCAACACGTTTCGTTTCGTCTAGGGTCGGCCATTTTCAGAAGTCGCCGACTTTTGGCAAGATCGGGTTTCATGAAACCCGACCCGACCCCTGTGTGGGGTCGGCCATGAGGTCGGCGATCTTCTGAATCTGGTATCGGAATTTCGATACCGAGTTCCGATATGTTTGCAATATCGGAAATCGGTATCGGAATCCATATTTAAGTGTAAAAGAAAGAATTAAAATAAAAAATATTGCTATACTCACCCTCTGACGCGCCCTGGTACTAACCGGCAGTCTTCCTTCCTTAGAATCAGCGCTTGAAAGACCTTCGGTGATGTCGCGGCTTGTGATTGGTCGCGCGACGGCCCATGTGACCGCTCACGCGACCAATCACAAGCCGCGATGTCACCGAAGGTCCTTCAAGTGCTGATTCTTAGGAAGGAAGGCTGCCGGAAAGAAGCAGGGCACGTCCGAGGGTGAGTATATTCTTATTAGGTATATACTCACCCTCGGACGCGCCCTGCTTCTTTCCGGCATCCTTCCTTCCTAAGAATCAGCTCTTGAAGGACCTTCGGTGACGTCGTGGCTTGTGATTGGTCGCGTGAGCGGTCACATGGGCCGTCGCACGACCAATCACAAGCCGCGACGTCACCGAAGGTCCTTCAAGCGCTGATTCTAAGGAAGGAAGACTGCCGGTTAGTACCAGGGCGCATCAGAGGGTGAGTATAGCAATATTTTTTATTTTAATTCTTTCTTTTACACTTAAATATGGATCCTAGGGCCTGAAGGAGAGTTTCCTCTCCTTCAGACCCTGGGAACCATAGTAACCCATTGCAATGCATTGGGTTTCGGGTTTTGGCCGACCCCGACCCCGACTTTTTTATAGGATCGGCCGATTTCACTCGACCCGACTTTTGAGAAAGTCGGGTTTCGTGAAACCCGACCCGATCCTATAAAAGTAAAGGTCGCTCAACCCTAGTTTCGTCTCAGGTGACCGGTCATCTGACCACGACGTCATCGAAGGTCCTTCACTCACTGCATTCTCAGGAACGGAGGCAGACGCTAGCAGCGCTGTGAGCCAGGGGCCGTCCGAGGGTGAGTATATCCATGTTTTTTATTTTTATTCTTTATTTTTTACATGAATATGGATCCCAGGGCCTGAAGGAGAGTCTCCTCTCCTCCAGACCCAGGGAACCACACGCCGACATCCAGGATCGCTCCGTGCACACGCCGTACCCGGCGTATAAGACGACCCCCGACTTTTGGGACAATTTTTAGGGGTCAAAAAGTCGTCTTATACGCCGGACAATACAGTAATTTTTAATTACCTTCGCCATTTGCAGGAAATTTTTCCTTTTGCTTGAATTTCAATGTGTTCGTCTCACGTGCAAGGCATTGGTATGCAAACAGGAGGTCTAAAAACTGGATTTGGTAAGCTGACCTTTTTTCCCCTTTTGTTCTTCTAAAGCATTTTCAAGTTGCTTTTTCCACAGTTTGAAATGTAATTAAAAAATGACAGTTAAGGCTACGTTCACATTTGCGCCGCTCCCGGCTGGGTCGGGTGCAGCCGCGGCGACGCACGCGCCATGCGCCCCTATATTTAACATGGGGGCGCATGGACATGCGTTGCATTTGCGTTTTGCGATGCATGCGTCGCTGCAGCGCATGCGTCAGGGTGCAGGGAACGCTGCATGATGCAGTTTTTCCTGCGCCCAAAACCATGCAAAAAGTGACGCATGCATCGCAAAACGCAGCGTTTGTGCATGTGTTCATATTTACGTTGTGCGTTGCGTCGCCGACGCAGCGCCGCACAATGCAAATGTGAGTGTAGCCTAACAGTAGAGGTCAAGATAAGGTCTGGGAGATCAAGCAAAATTTCAGTGAGAGCTGCTCATAGGTTTGCTAGAGAGGAAAATCAGAACCCCACTTGTCTGCAAAAGTCCTTCAGAAAGATTTTGCAGACTCTGGAGTTGTGGTACATTGTTCTACTGTTCAGAGACACCTGCACAAATATGGTCTTCATGGAAGAGTCATCAGAAGATAACCTCGTCATAAAATTCACTGTCAGAAGTATGCAAAAGAACAAGTCTGATGCATTTTGGAAACAAATCTTGTGGATTGATGACGTTAAAATAGAAATCTTTGGCCACAATGATTAAAGCTATGTGTGGAGAAAAAAGGGCACAAAACTTGAGGAAAGGAACATTCAGTCAACCATTAAGCATTGAGGTTGTTAGGGCTGGCGGAACGCACCGAGTAAATATTGAGATAATATAGGTGTGTTTGCAGCCTGGGGTCCACCGTGCAGGAGTGGAATCTGCTGCTAGTAAATGGTGGCACTATATGGCGGTCCAACGCTTGAAAAGACATGGGTTCAGTCACCCGGTCTGTATTGGAGCGAATTCTGTTGCTTCACAGAGTCACCGAGATTAGTATAACATTATGCCCTGCTAACCTCACAGAGGATCACAGCTCACTAACAGAACAGGTAGCATACAGTGGTCATACAGTCAGCATAAGCACACAAACAACTCCTCTCCGGAGGTGCCGGAATTCTAGTGGCTATACGCCAGCCCTAAATTCACACACACAAACTCCTCTCCGGAGATGCCAGAATTCTAGTGGCTATACAGCCAACCCTGAGCACATGCAGACACAGACCACACAGTAGCTAAGCTCATAATCATAACTTGATACTCTCTCATGGCCGTGCAGCCATGCAAACCTTTTATAGAGAAAGCACTCCAGGACCTTCCTAGTGGTCCAATAGGAACTGCTTCAGGACCTCAGCATGTGACCCCCGACCTCCAATGAGAGGTCATCCCTTGGGCATGATCAGTAGCGGAAAAGCAGGACTTAGTCCCAGGAGCATCTGCTCGCCGCAGAACTGTGCTGGTTACAATGGCTGAGCCTGGAAGATCAGCAGTAAACAAGCGCACAGTATCTGCCTGAGCCAGATGCTGAGACCGATGTCTCAATTGAGCAGGCTCCACTGTGGCTGAAGAAGAATGGGAGACCGCAGTGGACGTAATTCTTGAATGAAACATTACCTGTAAAAAAGCTGAAGTTGAAAAGAGAATCGTTAGTTGTCGAGTTAGACCTTTTAAAGATCGTATCATCTTCAACTTGCTTAACTGTTCACAATAACAGAAATTTGGCCAGCGGTGCCCAAACTTTTATATGCCACTGTATGTATATATGTATACAGTCTTGTGCAAAAGTTTTGACATTATGTATAAACATGTATTTATGTGCCAAAACCAAAGGAACACAGTCATGAAGTCTAACCAAAAGTAAATGACTATGTAAATTTTATTAACAAGATATAAACAGAGCAAGTACAAAGGCATAGGAGGGAATATATACACACACCGTAACCAGGATATAGAAATTGGGCTAGAAAGACCCTGCAAAATCATCATGTTGTACTTAGAATAATATTCATTGCACTGGCCTAAGTTACAGTAAGGCTCAAAATAAATAGTTCAACATCTAATATAGGCCATGAGAACACAGATAAATACCTGGCTAAGTGCAGAAGCCGGGTCCACCAGCCCACCTCGACGCACGTTTCGGTGCGGACTCCTTCACAGTCATTTACTTTTGGTTGGACTTCATGACTGTGTTCCTTTGGTTTTGGCATTCATAGTATGTGTGCAGTTGGTTCAGATATAGTCTTGATATATACTATGGATGGTACATAATACTATGTCAGGTCTATTATTAGGTACAATTCGTTCTTCCCATGTATGTATACTATGCTTGCCACCAATCTTTTTTATGTATTTATGTGGCCCATAGCCATGCAGCTCTACACAATTTACATTTTGTCTTAATCCACGATACAGTGTGTGTCAATGTCTGTTGAACCCTTATAACTAGAACTTTTTACATTTTCTGTACGAATTGTATTGCAACGACTAGTGTTAAGTGATACCTTCCGATATTCGGAAATATCGGTATTGGATTGGATCGTCCAACATTCAAAAAATATTGGATATCGCCGATACTGATACCCGATACCAATGCAAGTCAATGGGACAAAAATATCGAAATTAAAGTAAACCCTTTCTTTCTTGTAGGTTAATTCTACATGAAGGAAAACAACTAAGAATAATGTAAGATGTATTGGGGGAAGTGGAGGAGACATTAAATGCATAGAGCTTTAGCCCAATCAAATGGAATAGCAGGAGTTACATTTTTTTTAAGACGTTCAGAGTTACAAAGATATTGACTATGTTAAGATTTTTTATATAGTTTGTCAGATATATATGATTCACTAATTCCATGCTCTTCACCTTCTTTTTTACTTCTCCCACACTTTCTTCTTCATCATCCTCAGCAGCAGCATCTTTTTCATCAACTTTTTCTTCACTTTATTCATCTTCTTCTTCACCTTCTTCCTATTATTCTTTTTTTTTTACATTCTTCATATTCTTTTTATTCAACTATTATTCTTCATATTCTACTTCTTCATCTTCTTCATATTCTTCTTCTTCATCATATTCTTATTTGTGACAGGCATTCCTGTAGTTGTTATCTATAAAAGTTTGAAGATTACACCTTTCGTTCTGCCTGTCACAAAAGAGTTACAACAGGATTTGTCCGAGTTCAGTTTGGCCTGCAGCAGCAGGCTTTTTCCAGGGGCACCACGAGGAGGAACGGACTCACCCCATACACTGCTTAGTCTTCTTCTGCTTATAATTTAGATAGTATCCTTTGCTCTGATTTTTAGTCTTATGCTTAATGTTCTTTTGCTCTTTGTGCTGCAGCTTCTTGTTCATCTGCTTCTCGGTCTTCAGGGTCGTCGTCTCCGGGGTCGTCGTCTTCTTTGGGGTGGTCTTTGGGGTCATCGTCGCCAGGGTCATCATCTCCGGGGTTGTTGTCTTCTTTGGGGTGGTCTTCAGGGTCGTCGTCTCCAGGGTCATCGTCTCCGGGGTCGTCGTCTGCGGAGTCGTCGTCTTCGGGGTGGTCTTCAGGGCCGTCATCTTTAGGGTCTTGAACTTGGAAATGTAGCAGAAGGTACAAGAAGGCTGAGGAACTGCCAAGAACCAGCTGATGGTACTGGAACCCGGATGGCTACCCGAAGGTCCAAGAGCCAATGGAACTACCGAGGACCAGCTGACATTACAGGAACCCGGTTACTAAGCAGGAGGTACCCGTGCCAGAAAGCACTACCAAGGACCACCTGACGTTGGTGGAACTCGGATAACCAGAAGGAGGCACCTAAGCCAAAGGCTCTGCCCGGAACAGCTGATGGTACTGGAACCAGAAGGACCTATTCAATATTGTCTTCCTAAGAACCAGCTAATGGTGCTGGAACTCAGATAGGCAGCAGAAGGTCAACAAAGAAAAAAAAATTGCTAGGCCGCGAGCCGGCCGTAGTTACCGAAAACCCACAGTCCTACAGGGGGGAGCTTGTCCTATTGGCACTATGGAACCAGCCTTCATTGCCAGTTCCCGCAGCCCACATAGGAAGCACCTAAACTGCAGGCACCATAGAGTTGGCTAACCCGACCGCAACACGAGAGGACAACATTTTGGACCCAAAGTGACCTTGACTCTACCCGGAAACAGCTGGTGTGCTGGAACCAGGCTGGGCAGGAGGGAGTACCCATGCCAAAGACACTTCTGAGCAGCAACTGGTGGTGTTGGAGCCCAGGAATTACATGACAAACAGAGTGTAGACTGATTCCTAATTGGAGCAAGTTGAAAGGGAACCTTTATCCCCCACCCAGGCGTTTGCAACTAGAAGAGCCACTTTGTGCAGTAGTAATACTGCACAAGGAAAAGGTGGCTCTTTTAATTATGCTCCTTGCACACGCTGAACAAAGCACTTACAAAATGTGGCCCCTCATACCGGGAAACCGTTCCGGATGCGGGACTTTCCTTCTTAATAAGACGCAGCATAGCAGTCATTCATACCCCCTTGGTGCCGGGCGCAGCGTTGTTTTTTTCTGTCCCAAAGCCTGCGCTGTAATGTTATCCCTTGGCCATGCGCAGTTAGTGCTGCCCGTCTTCTGACATAATTTGATGACAGGCTGACTGCGCCTGTGCGGTCGCGCTGCCCGAGATCCCGCCCCGCAGTGTCTTCTGATTTATTCACACTGTGGGGCCGGGATTCATGGGCATGCGCAGTGCATATCTTCGCCTCTCACTCATCTCCTTCCGCCTTCTTCAGACTGTGCGGTGTCAGCTGATCCCTAATCACATGCCATGGCCGTGACGCCGCACAGTCTGAAGAAGGTGGAAGGAGATGAGTGAGAGGCAAAGATATGCACTGTGCATGCCCATGAATCCCAGCGCCGCAGTGTCTTCTGATTTATTTATACTGCGGGGCTAGGATGCATGGCCTTGCGCAGTGCATAATTTCGCCTCTCACTCATCTCCTTCCGCCTTCTTCAGACTGTGCAGCGTCAGCTGATCCCTAATCACATGCCATGGCCCTGACGCCGCACAGTCTGAAGAAGGCTGGTATTCATGACCTTGCGCAGTGCATATCTTCGCCTCTCACTCATCTCCTTCCGCCTTCTTCAGACTGTGCGGTGTCAGCTGATCCCTAATCACATGCCATGGCCGTGACACCGCACAGTCTGAAGAAGGCGGAAGGAGATGAGTGAGAGGCGAAGATATGCACTGTGCATGCCCATGAATCCCATCCCCGCAGTGTGCATAAATCAGAAGACACTGCGGGGCGGGTTCTCAGGCACGACCGCAGAGGCGCAGTCAGCCTGACATCAAATGATGTCAGAAGATGGGCAGCGCTAACTGCGCATGGCCAAGGGATAACCTAACAGCGCAGGCTCCGGGACAGAAACAAACCATGGTCAGGAGGTGGTGCACAGCGCCAAGGGGGTATGAAGGACGGCTGTGTTGCGTCTCATTAAGAAGGAAAGATCCACCTCTGGGAAGGTTTGAAGGTGTGAGGGGACACATTTTCTAAGTGTTTAGTTCAGCGTGTGCAAGGAGAATAACTAAAAGGGCCACCTTGTCCAAATGCAGCATTAGTGCTGCACAAGGTGGCTCTTTCAGTTACAAATGCCAGGGGGGACAGGTTCCCTTTAATTTCTGTTGTAGTGTCAGTGTGGAGGTAGCAGGACACATTGCCCAATACACAGCAGGGGAGCAGCTGGCAGTGTTGGAGCCCAGGGTCAATCGGGGTGTAGGCTGAGGCCTAATTAGAGCAAGTTTAATATCAGTTTTAGTGTGAGTGTGGAGGTAGCAGGAGCTATTTCCGGATACACAGCTGGGGATCAGCTGATGTTACTGAACCCCAATAACACAGCAGCAAGTGTTGACTGTGCAAACGGCACTTCCGGGCAGCAACTGGCGGTGTTGGAGCCCAGAGTCAATCAGGGTGTAGGCCAAGGCCTAATTGTAGCAAGTTTCAAATCTGTAGTAGTGTGAATGTGGAGGGAGCAGGAGAAATTGCCACACACAGAGCTGGGGATCAGCTGATGTTGCTGAACCCCAAAACACTGGAGCAGGTGTTGACTGTGCGGAGAGCACTTCCGGGCAGCAACTGGCGGTGTTGGAGCCCAGGGTCAATGCTAGAAGCAGAGTGTAGGCCGAGGCCTAATTGGAGCTAGTTTAATATCTTATGTAGTGTTAGTGTGGAGGGAGCAGGAGAACTTGCCGCACACACAGCAGGGGAGCAACTGAGGTTACTGAAACCCAATAACAGGGCAGCAAGTGTTGACTGTGCAGACGGCACTTCTGAGCAGCAACTGATGGTCTTGGAGCCCAGGGAATCCAGTAGAAGCAAAGTGTAGGCTGAGGCCTAATTGGAGCAAGTTTAATATCTGTTGTAGTGTGAGTGTGGATGGAGCAGGAGAAATTGCCGGATACACAGCAGGGGATCAGCTGACGTTACTGAAACCCAATAACACTGGGTCATGTGTTGACACAGGAGCGAGTGTTTTTCTCTGTGCAGACAGCACATCCGAGCACCAACTGGCGGTGTTCAAGCCCAGTGTCAATCAGGGTGTAGGCCGAGGCATAATTGGAGCAAGTTTAATATCTGTTGTAGTGTGAGTGTGGAGGTAGCAGGAGCTATTGCCGGATACACAGCTGGGGATCAGCTGACGTTACTGAACCTCAATAACACGGCAACAAGTGTTGACTGTGCAAATGGCACTTCCAGGCAGCAACTGGCGGTGTTGGAGCCCAGGGTCAATCAGGGTGTAGGCCGAGGCCTAATTGTAGCAAGTTTCAAATCTGTAGTAGTGTGAATGTGGAGGGAGCAGGAGAAATTGCCGCACATGCAGCTGGGGATCAGCTGACGTTACTGAACCCCAAAACACTGGAGCAGATGTTGACTGTGCGGACAGCACTTCCGGGCAGCAACTGGCGGTGTTGGAGCCCAGGGTCAATGCTAGAAGCAGAGTGTAGACGAGGCCTAATAGGAGCAAGTTTATTATCTGATGTAGTCTTAGTGTGGAGGGAGCAGGAGAACTTGCCGCACACACAGCAGGGGAGCAGCTGACATTACTGAACCCCAATAACACAGGAGTGAGTGTTTTTTTCTGTACAGACAGCACTTCCGAGCACCAACTGGTGGTGTTGGAGCCCAGGGTCCATCAGGGTGTAGGCCGAGGCCTAATTGGAGCAAGTTTAATATCTGAAGTCGTGTGAGTGTGGAGATAGCAGGAGCACTTGCTGGATACACAGCAGGGGAGCAGCTGATGTTACTGAACCCCCATAACACGGCAGCAAGTGTTGACTGTGCAGGCGGCACTTTCGAACAGCAACTGGCAGTGTTTGAGCCCAGGAGAAGCAGAGTGTACGCCGAGGCCTGCACTGTAGGCAGTTTAATATCTGTTGTTGTGTCAGCGTGGAGGAAACAGAAGAGCAGAAGCAATTGCCGGATACACAGCTGGGGATCAGCTGTGTTACTGAAACCCAATAACACGGCAGCAAGTGTTGACTGTGCAGACGGCACTTCCGAGCAGCAAATGGCGGTGTTGGAGCCTAGGGTATCCAGGAGAAGCCTAATGTAGGCCGAGGCATAATTGGAGCAATTTGAAAGGGAACCTTTAACCCCCCCAGGCATTAGTAACTGAAATAGCCACCTTGTGCAGCAGTAATGCTGCACAAGGAAAAAGTGGCTCTTTTAGTTATGCTCCTTGCACACGCTGTACTAAACACTTATTAAATGAGTCATCTCATACCGTGAAACTGTCCTGAAAGTGGTTCTTTCCTTCGTAATGAGACGCAGCACAGCCGGCATTCATACACCCTTGGCGCCGGGCTCCGCCTCCTCAGCGTTGTTTGAATCTGTCCCGGAGTCTGCGCTATTATGTTAAACCTTGGGCATGCGCAGTTAGCATTGCCAGTCTTCTGACATCATTTGGTGTCAGGCTGACTGCGCCTGTGCGGTCACGCTGCCCGAGATCACGACCCGCAATTTCTTCTGATTTATTCACACTGCGGGGCTGGGATTCATGTGCATGCGCAGTGCATATCTTTGCCTCTCACTCATCTCCTTCCGCCTTCGTCAGACTGTGCGGCGTCACAGCCGTGGCATGTGATTAGGGATCAGCTGACGGCGTACAGTCTGAAGAAGGCGGAGGGAGATGAATGAGAGCATGAACCGAAGTTATGCACTGCGCATGCCCATGAATCCCTGCCCCATAGTATGAATAAATCAGAAGACACTGCGCGGCAGGATCTCGGGCAGCACGACCACACAGGCGCAGTCAGCCTGACATCAAATGATGTCAGAAGACGGGCATCGCTAACTGTGCATGCCCAAGGTTTCACATAATAGAGCAGGCTACAAGACAGATTCAAACAACGCTGAAGAGGCGGCGACCGGCGCCAAGGGGGTATGAATGCTGGCTGTGCTGTATCTCATTACGAAGGAAAGTCCCACCTCCGGGACGGTTTTACGGTATGAGGGGACAAATATTTTATAAGTGTTAAGTTCAGCATGTGAAAGGAGCATAACTAAAAGAGCCACCTTTTCCTGGTGCAGCATTTGTGCTGCACAAGTTGGCTCTTTCAGTTACAAATGCCTGGGGGGAGACGGGTTCCCTTTAATTTCTGTAGTAGTGTGAGTGCGGAGGTGGCAGGAGCAATTGCTGGATACACAGCAGGGGATCAGCTGACATTACTGAAACCCAATAACACTGGGTCATGTGTTGACTGTGCAGACCGCACTCCTGAGCAGCAACAGGCGGTGTTGGAGCCCAGGGATTACAGTTCAGGTGGTAGAAACATGAACACAAGGAGACCTGGATACTGTTGCCAACCAAGTACTTAATCTGGAATAGGAGTGGCAAATTCCTGTTAGAACCTGGCCTTGTTCATTTTCAGAAAAGTAAGCCGATCAACGTTATCAGAGGATAGTCGCATGCAACGGTCTGTTAGTACACCACCTGCGGCACTAAAGACGCATTCCGATAATACACTAGCAGCCCGTGCTGAGAATGTGGGCGATGCGGCGGTCGTTTCTCAGGCACTGCAGCATGAAATCAACCATGTGCTGCAGACTGCCAACTGGCCAAGAAACACTGTCCCCTGCTTGAGGCGTGATCTCTGCCTGCTCTGAATCACCCCACCCTCGCTCTACATACTGACTACTGGAGCATTGTGTAACTCCCTCCTCTGGAAAGATGTCTTCCTCCTCCATTGACTCCTCCTCATCCTCCTCACAAAGTGTCCACTGCCTAGGCCTTTGTGAGGAACCACGTTGCACAGACTGTCCAGAAGCAGATGGCATTTGTGACTCCTCATCCTCCACCTCTTCCACAACCTCATCCCTTAGCGCTTGCAGTGTTCTTTCAAGCAGGCAGATAAGGGGGACAGTCATGCTGACTAGTTCATCATCTGCACTCGCCATCCGCGTGAAATCATCAAAGGCACACCAAACCTGGCAGATGTCCTTCATAGTGGCCCACTCAGTGGTTGTGAAGGCTGAACAGCGTGCAGTGTGACTTTTTTGTGCCTGATGCAGCTGGTACTCCATTACTGCTGGCTGCTGCTCACACAACCGCTCCAACATATGTAACGTTGAATTCCACCTGGTGGGTACGTCACATATGATGCGATGTTCCGGAAGGCGGATTCGGCGCTGCAGAGCTGCAGGGCGCGATCTTGCAATGCTGGAACACCGCAAGTGAGCGCACTCTAGGCGGACCTTGGGCAGCAGTGCATCAAGATCCGGATAGTTCCTCAAAAAACTCTGCACGACCAAGTTGATCACATGTGCCAGACATGGGATGTGAGTGAGGTTGCCTAGGGCCAGAGCAGCCACCAGTTTTTGGCCATTGTCACACACTACCATGGCTGGCTGGAGATTCGCTGGCACAAACCACACGTCGCTCTCCTGCTTGATTGCATTCCAGAGCTCCTGCGCTGTGTGGCTTAGATTCCCCAAATAAATTAATTTCAGTACTGCCTGTGAAAGTTTGGTTACAGCTGTGCTCATATCGGTCGTAACAGGTAAGCGTTCACAGCTCAAGGTGGAGGTAGACCGTGACGGCTCCTGCAGCGATGATTCAGAGGAACTGGAGTATGAGGAGGAGGCAATGTGTACAGACTGGATTCCTGCAATCCTTGGAGTTGGCAGAACATGTACAGTGCCACTCACAAGATCTGTACCTGGCTCCACAACATTGATCCAATGGGCAGTGAGGGAAAGGTATCGTCCCTGTCCATGGTGACTGGTTTACGCATTGGTGGTGAGGTGGACCTTGCTCCTGACGGCATTTAGTAGTGCACGTTTAATGTTTCCCTCCACATGCTTTTGCAGGGCAGGGACGACTTGCCTGCTGAAATAAAAGCGGTTGGGCATGTTGTATTGTGGGACTGCCAATGCCATCAAGTTACGGAAGGTTTCAGTCTCCACCAGCCTGAATGACAGCATTTCAAGGGACAGTAGTTTTTCAATGCCAGCATTCAGAGCCTGTGATCGGGGGTGGTTTGCCAAGAATGGCTGCATTTTCTCCCATGCCTATGCTACCGATGGCTGTAGACTGGGAGGGGAGTGTGAGGATGACTGGGAATGTGGTGCTGTGGGTGGAATTACACTGGGTCTCTGGACAATAGTGCCAGAGGTTCTTCCAAGGCGATCCTGTGAGGAAGCTGAACCAGCTGTGTGTGAGCTGGAGGAAGAGGCTACAACACGAGCTGAAGAGGTGGTAGGTGCCGCTGTTGGTTGGCCTAGGTGTTCAGTGTGTTTTTGTAACTCCACCACGTGCTTGGTCTGTACATGTTTCCACATATTTGTGGTATTGAGGTTGCTGACACTTTTCCCTCTTTTGAATTTCTGATGACACAGCTTGCATTTGACAAAGCAAGTGTCATCTGCAACTGTGTCAAATACGGACCAGGCACTGCAAGTCTTGGGAGCACCCATTTTGGCTTTTGGAAGAGGCATGCTCCTAATGGGTGCCGAAGTGGAGGCTACATTCAATGCAGTCTTCCCCCTCCCTCTCCCTCTTTGGGCCGTTCCAGGAATCTCTTCCTCAGAGCTGCTCCCACCACCTTCCTCTACCTCACACCATGATGGGTCAAGGACCTCATCATCTACACTACCCTCTTCCACCAACTGCTTCTCCTGGGTAGTCTCGGCAGCACAGTACGCACCAGAAAGTGGCACCTGAGTCTCATCATCATATGCTTACTGAGGTGTGCTGAGCGGAGGCACTGGCCTACCCGCCACTTCAGATTCAGAGAGACAAAGCTGTTGGGCATCACTGCATACTGCCTCTTCTTCCATTTCTTGAATGCTACTTGGCTTGCCCCCTCTTTTCAAGCCAAGAGATTCAGTGAACAGAAGTAGAGATGGCTCCTGTCCTGGGCTCTCTGACTGCCTGGGCAATTTGGCAGGTGGTGAAGAGACAGATGGGTGCTCTCTAGTGTTGAGCGATACCGTCCGATACTTAAAAGTATCGGTATCGGATAGTATCGGCCGATACCCGAAAAATATCAGATATCGCCGATACCGATATCCGATACCAATACAAGTCAATGGGACATCAAGTATCGGAATGTATCCTGATGGTTCCCAGGGTCTGAAGGAGAGGAAACTCTCCTTCAGGCCCTGGGATCCATAGTGAGGTGTAAAATAAAGAATTCAAATAAAAAATATTGATATATTCACCTCTCCGGCGGCCCCTGGACATCACGCTGGTAACCGGCAGGCTTCTTTGTTTAAAATGAGCGCGTTTAGGACCTGCGAATGACGTCGCGGCTTCTGATTGGTTGCGTGCCGCTCACGTGACCGCCACGCGACCAATCAGAAGCCGCAACGTCATTCGCAGGTCCTAAATTCCTAGAATTAGGAGTTTAGTGAATGAGAATGACGTCGCGGCTTCTGATTGGTTGCGTGGCGGTCACATGAGCGGCACGCGACCAATCAGAAGCCGCGACGTCATTCGCAGGTCCTAAACGCGCTCATTTTAAACAAAGAAGCCTGCCGGTTACCAGCGTGATGTCCAGGGGCCGCCGGAGAGGTGAATACTGTATATCAATATTTTTTATTTTAATTCTTTATTTTACACATCCCTATGGATCCGATACCGATACCCGATACCACAAAAGTATCGGATCTCGGTATCGGAATTCCGATACCGCAAGTATCAGCCGATACCCGATACTTGCGGTATCGGAACGCTCAACACTTGTGCTCTCCAGTGCTCTGTGCCTGAGAGGATGTGGCACTAATTGAAGTTGTTGCGTTAGCTGCCATCCATCCGACAACGGCTTCAATTTGTTCATCCCGCAGCAGCGGGGTACGGCGATCTCCTACAAAGCTGCCCATGAAGGACTGTTCCCTGCTGAAAGTGGGGGATGATGAGTCACCAGTGCCCGCAGCAGGCACAGAATCCCCACGTCCTCTCCCTGCTCCATGGCCACAACCACATGCCTTACTCCCTGCCTTCTTCATCTTGGTAGACTGATAAAGATAGGCAGAAAAGTACCCTAGTGTGCTTATTCCTGAACAGCTCCTAACAGGTATAAGAAACACTAACTTTCTAGTGGACTAGACTTTAATTTGAGCTAATATGGCTTAGACAACTGTAAAGTGGAGTGTTTGGTGAACTGTATTAACTTTTTTTTTCGCAGAACAGACTAAAGAGTGAGCGGCACTCACACACAGACCGTGCAGACAGCCGTGAACGGAGCTGCAAGGCCAAAAAAAGCTCTTCTATGTACTCCTATATAGTGTTTTCCACAATCTAGCAGGATACGGATGGAAACCCACTAATAGGCTAAATTTGAAAAAATGTACAGCAGGCAGCACTAATTAAAAAAAGGACAATGGAACAGTATGAGGCAGTGACGCACCCTGAGCTGACTACAACCGGCTGTGGTGGCAGAGCAGACTACAGAGTGAGCTGCACTCACACACAGACCATACAGACAGCCGTGAACGGCGCTGCAAGGCCAAAAAACCCTCCTCTATGTACTCCTATATAGTGTTTTTCCACAATCTAGCAGGATACTGATGGAAACCCACTAATAGGAGAAAAACGTGAAAAATGTGCTGCAGGCAGCACTAATGCAAAAAAGGACAATTGAACAGTATGATGTCATGATCCAGTTCTGAGATTATGTTCAGCTCTCTTGTCTCTGGACTGGTCATGTGGGAGTTAATCCTCTCTGCCTCACCCTGGAGCTGGCTGTGCTATTTAAGTCCTCTGCAGCCTGGGGGCCAGTGTCAGCTATAGTTCATGCTGCACTGTTTTGAGCTCCTGACCTGATCCCTGTTATAGTGTTCCTGTTTGCCTCTGACTGCCTGCACCCGTTTTTGACTTGTTCTGACCTCTGGCCTGTACCCCGACTCCGTCTTACGTCTCACGTTTTTGTTACCACGTTCCCGGTAGGTTCTGACATCTTGCTTGTCCCCGACGATTCTCTGCTCGCCCCTTCTGTACCGCGCCGCTATCTCCGTGTATGACCTTGGCTTGTTTCATGTCCCTTTCATTACCTGTGACACCTGTGTTGTTGCTCAGTTTTGCTGCGCTGTGTGTGCAGCCTCCTTTCCTTAGCCAGCACCCCCTGGTGGAGGTTGCTCTATACTGCACTGCTGCAGCATATTACATATGAGGCAGTGACGCACCCTGAGCTGACTACAACCAGTGGTGGCTGTAGAACAGACAACAGCATGAGCTGCACTCACACAGAGACCTTGCAGACAGCTTTGAACAGCGCTGCAAGGCAAAAATAAGGTTCTCACACAGCGGTTGCTAAACTAGCCTGGGTAAAGCGCAATGAAGCAAATCGCTATCTCTAAACTGGCCCTCAGTCAGAACACAGTGTCCTGTCCCTAACTGAATTCACAGCAAAGTGAACCCAAAATGGCGGCGGCGACTTTTATAGTGCATCATGACATCATTTCAGCAGCCAATCACAGTCATGCCAGTAGTTACATGCCTACCATGCAGAATAGGGTGTGCCCACACTTCTAATCATTCCTCATTGGCTGAATTCTGGCTCTTTGAATTATGGGAACTTCCGATTCCGGTATCCGATATACTGAAAGTATCGGAACTCGGTATCGGAATTCCGATACCGCAAATATCGGCCGATACCCAATACTTGCGGTATTGGAATGCTCAACACTAGCAACGACACCATTTCCTTTACCATATAATTATCAAAAAAAAACCTGAAAGACATACAGTATTTTGGGAAGAAATAGAAAAAAGCAGCTCTACTGCCTTTGCATTTGGGTCTCATTTTTACAGTATTGACTTTGTGATAAAAATTATATGTTATCTGTTTTCTAGGAGTGAATATAATTATGGCAAAATTTCAATGTTTTATAGAAGTAAAACTAGTTTGTGCCATTATATTTTGAAATCCATTTTTTTTTATTTTCAGTAACTGAAACTGTGTGAGGGCATTTTTTTGTGAATTTTATTGGTACCATTTTGTTGTATATACAACTTTTTATATCATATCACTTTTCACTGAAAAAATGATTTGGATCGGAAAATAGACACAAAAATATCAGTTTTCCCATTACTTTCAAAGGAAAACTGTCAGTAAGTCTCCACAAACTGCATATATACATATGTGTGCATACAGGTCTTTGATACTTTTATATCCTCTTACTGTTGCGTCATGCAGAATATTTGGCATTTTCCTTTCTATGCAAATGAATCGCTAAGTAATCTGGGCATGGTGGGGCACTTATCATAAGTCACTACCTCCTCAAGTTGTTTCACTGCCTTGCACCATCCTTTTTAGCTTCATTATTAGCTTACTCTGGACTTTTCATATGAAGCAAGGAAATCAGACAGTGATTCATTTATCAATCTAAAGAGGGTTATGATAGCTGGTGACTTCTTATGACATTTCCAGTACAGAGTGAAAGTCGGGAAGTGATTAAACTATCATCTGAAATACTAAGCAATCTATAAGCAGCATATCACAGAGTAGGTGAAGCTAAACAGATTGTTATTCAGGTTTGTTTGAAAATAAAAATAATTTAACATATTTTATGCACTGAAATCCCAACTTCTTCTAGGCTTTGCCATCACATGGGCAATCCAAGTCGGGATTGCCATCATTCCCTGTATGAGTGGGCCTATATAGATGGCTGTCTATCAACAAGTAGATCAACTTACTAAAATGAGTAAAGATTTCAGTAGGTAAAATACAGTTTATAATGAACCTGTGTCCACAAACCTACTGTATATATGCTCCACCTGTTCCTTACAATACTGCCTGTACAGTGTGACAAGTTCAACTTTACAAATTTGGCTAGATTTTGTACTTTCAGAATATCAGATATTGAAATGTAAGGCTTCTATTTGCAGGTTCAGATTGGTGCCAAAATGTGCTTGTTTTTCTAAATTCACAATCATATTTAAACCAATGCACCTAAACCACCTTGATAGATATCAATCACACATTGAATTTCGGTAGAGAGTGAAATGGAAGCGCCCTGGGTTGTACATAAAACCTTATTTGCTTCCCCCTCTTCCTCCGTGAGTCCCCAGTTACCATTAAACTATCCATCAATTTCCCTTCCATGTGTTACTTGGGGCCCAATTGGGGTAACACCTCCTCATTTAACACCTAAGATGCCATCCTAAGGGGATAAACTACTGTAATCAGAAATAATGCTAAATGCAAAATTTATTATGTAACACAGTATGGCAATGTTAAACGGAGTATGTTACACCGCGGCATAACGCGGTGTAACATACTCCGTTAACGCTGCCATTGAATGCAATGTCGGACGCATCGCCTAGCGCACGCCCAGAGTGGGCGTGCGCTAGTGATGCGCTGTCATTGAGTGATGGACCCAAGACGCTGGCTGCAGCGTTTCCGGGACCGTCACTGCTAGTGCAGATGGAGCTAGCAGAAGCTCCATCTGCGCTAGCGTGATGTAGTGCCGGCACTTGCGTTAGCAGCAGCCTGTTAGCGTATGTGCTGAACAGGCTGCTGCTAATGCAATGTGACCCTAGCCTTAGGGTCGGTGAAGACCACCATATGTTCTCTAAGCGAGAAAAATAGTCTAATTATGCATATCGCACTTTGAGCCTCACTAGGGTTGAGCGACCTTTACTTTTATAGGATCGGGTCGGGTTTCACGAAACCCAACTTTTTCAAAAGTCGGGTCGAGTGAAATCGGCCGATCCTATAAAAAAGTCGGGGTCGGGGTCGGATGAAACCCGAAACCCAATGCAGTGCATTGGGTTTCCATGGTTCCTAGGGTCTGAAGGAGCGGAAACTCTCCTTCAGGCCCTGCGATCCATATTTTAGTGTAAAATAAAGAATTAAAATAAAAAATATCGCAATACTTACCCTCTGACGCGCCCTGGTACCAACCGGGAACCTTCCTTCCTTAGAAACAGCCTTCCAGGACCTTGCGGTGACGTTCGCGGTGACGTCGCGGCTTGTGATTGGCCGCGCGGCCGCCCATGTGACCGCTCGCGCGACCAATCACAAGCCGCGACGTCACCGAAGGTCCTGGAAGGGGTGATTCTTAGGAAGGAAGGCTGCCGGAAAGAAGCAGGGCGCGTCCGAGGGTGAGTATATACCTAATAGGAATATAAACATATCGGGAATCGGTATCGGAATTCCGATTCTAGATTCAAAAGATCGCCGACTTCATGGCCGACCTCACACAGGGGTCATGAAACCCGACCTTGCCAAAAGTCGGCGACTTTTGAATATTTTGGACCCGTTTCGCTCAACCCTAATCCTCACTGATCAGAGTGTGACCGGAGTTTTAACAGAGTGGGATCCGTTTTATTCCTATGTCCATCTTCTCCACTCAATATGTCCATGAAAATCAGACCACACTCGGACATCATCAAAATGCGGTCCAATGTTTTCCACCAACCCATAGACATGAATAGCAGAGTGTGATTCAATTATGAGAGGCAAATCGTGCATGTTGCATTTTTTCCCTCTGACTACTCGTTTTGAGGAAAAAATCTGATAGGTTGACTGTCTCATGGAATAACATTGGTCCAAGTGCAATCCAATGGTTTGACGGATCACATTCAGACCAAACCTAATATCGCTTGCACCTACTCTTACCGAGCAACAGATGAAGCAAGCCTAACATCTACTCCACACAAATCCTCCGGACTACTGCTTCACCCATATGGTGGATGTCAGGAGAAGGTGGCCGTGCTTATGCAAGGCTTTTTTCCATTCTGCATGGAAGTTATGAAATCATCCAAGCAAGCTTTAGTTTTATAAAGCTAAAATTTATTTTCACATCTGAGAAAAGCAAGTGTTTAATATTACCATTTTGCTATGGATACAAAAAAAAATTCTTTAAAGTAAGCTACCAAGGAAAAACTTGGATAAAATAACTGGTATTTCATTTTGTATGTATTTCAATTACATTAACAGAATAGCAGTTTTTTTTTTTGGTGCCTTTGTAAATCTTTTATCATTGACTCACCATGTTTAATCTGTAATTCACAGGTCACATCGTTCCTGCAATTTCTTTGCTCTGCTCCATTTATCTCTTTGAAGCATACCTGTAAAATACAATGGCATTACTCAACTTTCAATCTTTAAAAAATGGACATGACCTTTTTTGACCTTGCTGATAACCTTCTTCATGTATCTCTGCTATACAGCTTTAACAACTCTTGTGCATGACACATAATCACCTGAAATATCTCCAGAATTCTGGGAACATGTTCTGAAAGCCCATTAAGAAGAAAAGTCTTGTGAATAGGCTTCTTTCCCCTAAGTTAGCACTTAGAGCTGCATCGGGTATATGTCTTCAATTTTTAGCTGTCGAGAACTTTTCTTCTACAAATTCTTCCTGTCAGAAAAATATCACAATCCGTTATATTATGAAGCTAGAAAATGAAAAGGTGAATGTGCATGTCATCCAAGAAAGCAAAGGTTACAGAAATCTAGGACAGGATTACTAGCTCATAAAGAAAGGCACACGATAGGTCATGCTGGTAAAAAAAACATCATTGACAATATGTCATCTTTTGTGTTCAACATAATACTAGCAGTTTTGTATCTAGCACAGATTTATTTAATATCTCATGCATTAATAAAATTTCACTTTCTTAAAATACAGAAGTGAGGGATAGACCAGCTTTCTTGGTGTTCAAGGCAGCCATTTTTAGTATGTGTTATACCATGATTGGAATTAGGTAAAATGTCAGCTAACCTGAGTTGCCAAATCGCTCCGCAGCATGGAAAGAACCAACAATGAAGATCTGTATGTGGTAGAAGATGGTCCACCTCGACAGTATAAAATAATCTGCTAAAAAAATCTCTTCAGTCATCATTATTCCATAGATAGGTACATTTACGCATTTCTGGTGAACTTAGCACCCTTATTCATGGCATCATTGTATCATGAGAAAGGGTGCTGAGAGCATTAGAAACGGGTAGCTGTGCCTCTCGTTGAACTAGTGATGCATGTGGAGATGTTTTAATCATATACAAGTAAAGGTAAAAGGTTTTCACAAAAGATAAATCCATGATGTGTGGCAGAGATAAAGATATACATAAAGAGAAAAAATCATATATGTAGGCCTAGCAAATAAAGTTATAAATGCTGCCATAAATACACATATAAACTCTGATAGAATCCAATTAATTAAAACCAAGTGGTAAATACTAAATCCAGACCCTTTGTTATATGAATAATCAAGGCACCCAGTGCGAGTGGCAGCAAGGCAATTCCAAAACTTCTTTGAACCTCCACCATATTTGACTGTAGGTACTGTGTTCTTTTCTTTGTAGGCCTCATGACTTTTTTGTTAAACATTACAATGATGTGCTTTACCAAAAAGCTCTTTCTTGGTTTTATCTGTCCACAAGACGCTTTCCCAGAAGGATTTTGGCTTACTCACGTACATTTTGGCAACCTGTATATAAATGTGTGTCATCTCCCCTGTATATAGTATATACCTGTGTGTCATCTCCTCCTGTATATAGTTTATACCTATGTGTCATCTCCTCCTGTATATAGCATATACCTGTATGTCATCTCCCCTGTATATAGTATATACCTGTATGTCATCTCCCCTGTATATAGTATGTGCCTGTGTGTCATCTCCTCCTGTTTATAGTATATACCTATGTTTCATCTCCTCGTGTATATAGTATGTACCTGTATGTCATCTCCTCCTGTATATAGTATGTACCTACATGTCATCTCCACTGTATATATAGTATATAACTGTATGTTATCTCCCCCTGTTTATAGTATATACCTACAGTGGGGCAAAAAAGTATTTAGTCAGTCAGCAATAGTGCAAGTTCCACCACTTAAAAAGATGAGAGGCGTCTGTAATTTACATCATAGGTAGACCTCAACTATGGGAGACAAACTGAGAAAAAAAAATCCAGAAAATCACATTGTCTGTTTTTTTAACAATTTATTTGCATATTATGGTGGAAAATAAGTATTTGGTCAGAAACAAACAATCAAGATTTCTGGCTCTCACAGACCTGTAACTTCTTCTTTAAGAGTCTCCTCTTTCCTCCACTCATTACCTGTAGTAATGGCACCTGTTTAAACTTGTTATCTGTATAAAAAGACACCTGTGCACACCCTCAAACAGTCTGACTCCAAACTCCACTATGGTGAAGACCAAAGAGCTGTCAAAGGACACCAGAAACAAAATTGTAGCCCTGCACCAGGCTGGGAAGACTGAATCTGCAATAGCCAACCAGCTTGGAGTGAAGAAATCAACAGTGGGAGCAATAATTAGAAAATGGAAGACATACAAGACCACTGATAATCTCCCTCGATCTGGGGCTCCACGCAAAATCCCACCCCGTGGGGTCAGAATGATCACAAGAATGGTGAGCAAAAATACCAGAACCACGCGAGGGGACCTAGTGAATGAACTGCAGAGAGCTGGGACCAATGTAACAAGGCCTACCATAAGTAACACACTACGCCACCATGGACTCAGATCCTGCAGTGCCAGACGTGTCCCACTGCTTAAGCCAGTACATGTCCGGGCCCGTCTGAAGTTTGCTAGAGAGCATTTGGATGATCCAGAGGAGTTTTGGGAGAATGTCCTATGGTCTGATGAAACCAAACTGGAACTGTTTGGTAGAAACACAACTTGTCGTGTTTGGAGGAAAAAGAATACTGAGTTGCATCCATCAAACACCATACCTACTGTAAGGCATGGTGGTGGAAACATCATGCTTTGTGGCTGTTTCTCTGCAAAGGGGCCAGGACGACTGATCCGGGTACATGAAAGAATGAATGGGGCCATGTATCGTGAGATTTTGAGTGCAAACCTCCTTCCATCAGCAAGGCCATTGAAGATGAAACGTGGCTGGGTCTTTCAACATGACAATGATCCAAAGCACACCGCCAGGGCAACGAAGGAGTGGCTTCGTAAGAAGCATTTCAAGGTCCTGGAGTGGCCTAGCCAGTCTCCAGATCTCAACCCTATAGAAAACCTTTGGAGGGAGTTGAAAGTCCGTGTTGCCAAGCGAAAAGCCAAAAACATCACTGCTCTAGAGGAGATCTGCATGGAGGAAAGGGCCAACATACCAATAACAGTGTGTGGCAACCTTGTGAAGACTTACAGAAAACGTTTGACCTCTGTCATTGCCAACAAAGGATATATTACAAAGTATTGAGATGAAATTTTGTTTCTGACCAAATACTTATTTTCCACCATAATATGCAAATAAATTGTTAAAAAAACAGACAATGTGATTTTCTGGATTTTTTTTTCTCAGTTTGTCTCCCATAGTTGAGGTCTACCTATGATGTAAATTACAGACGCCTCTCATCTTTTTAAGTGGTGGAACTTGCACTATTGCTGACTGACTAAATACTTTCTTGCCCCACTGTATGTTTCATCTCCTCCTGTACATAGTATGTACCTGTATGTCATCTCCACTGTATATAGTATATAACTGTATGTCATCTGCTCCTGAATATAGTATGTAACTGTATGTCATCTACTCCTGTACATAGTATATACCTGTATGTCATCTCCCCTGTATATAGTATATAACTGTATGTCATCTGTTCCTGCATATATTATGTACCTGTATGTCATCTGCTCCTGTATATAGTATATAACTGTATGTCATCTACTCCTGTACATAGTATATACCTGTATGTCATCTCCACTGTATATAGTATATAACTGTATGTCATCTGTTCCTGTATATATTATGTACCTGTATGTCATCTGCTCCTGTACAGTGGGGCAAAAAAGTATTTAGTCAGTCAGCAATAGTGCAAGTTCCACCGCTTAAAAAGATGAGAGGCGTCTGTAATTTACATCATAGGTAGACCTCAACTATGGGAGACAAACTGAGAAAAAAAATCCAGAAAATCACATTGTCTGTTATTTTAACATTTTATTTGCATATTATGGTGGAAAATAAGTATTTGGTCAGAAACAAAATTTAATCTCAATACTTTGTAATATATCCTTTGTTGGCAATGACAGAGGTCAAACATTTTCTGTAAGTCTTCACAAGGTTGCCACACACTGTTGTTGGTATGTTGGCCCATTCCTCCATTCAAAAAAGATTACCGCACACTCAAGACTGGTAAGATGCAAAAGGTGTATGCCAATTTTATTGAAGAAAACAAAACAAAAAAGAAGTGGTTGCCACATTCATATTCATTTGAAATAGACAAAAAACCCGACGTTTCGACCCTCCCGGGTCTTACTCATGGGGTTACTGAAAAGCAAAGAAACTGTATAAGACAATGTTTTACATAGGGCAACATTATAGAAAGAAAAAAAGGGGGGGGGGGAGAAAATTACAAGAGGAGAACAAAATAAGAAAACAAAACAGTACATGCAATAATAAAACACCAATAAGAGAACGAGAAGAACTATTATGTACAAAGCAACCTAGAAGGCGAGGTAGTATGGTCAGGAACAACAAAAGGTTCTAGTAACAGGGTACAATAATAAAAAAGGTATAATAATAGAGAAGCATGGTAATGAACTGTACAGTGTATTACCTCAAGTCCTTTGACATAGATGCATAATAGTGGAAGTGGTAGGGGGTGTACGACCGATCCCTTGTTAAGGCACAACCTGTCATAGTGGCAAGATGACATAATAATTAAATAGAAATGAAGAGTAGGGAATGTCGATAGAGCCTAATGGAGGAGGGTGGGATCCAGACACGTGTATCCAGTGTGGCATATATTAGAGAGTAGTGTCAGGTTATAGAGATAGGAGAGGAATAATAATGCTATGGGGGCCCAAAAGGGCAGATAGGAGATAATGGAGTTAGACCAGCCATAGAACTGATAGGTGTAGGGTACTGGGATAAAGTACCATAAAGGGGAACCACAAGAGCATTTGAAACTAGCAACACACGGGACAGAGTAAACTTATGCTGTACCTTATAATAAAGCCAGTCCGGGCAGAAGTGTCCCGGGAGCACAGAATCTGGGTGGTAAGGGCCGTTAGACACCTAGTGGGTCTGTAAAAATAGATACAGGTACGAGGGGTCAGAGGATGATATCAGGAAAAAAGTGGCCGTAAATGGCCAGAGAAGAGGCGGCATATGTATACCTGAAAAGGGTCCCTGGGAGGATTAGCGGCGCATCCCGCGCCTTGCTGCGATGTCCTGGGGGGAGACCTGGAAAGTGAGAGTGGCTGGGGCTGCCACCCTCAAATAGCGCCGGACAGGAAGTACCGGACTGGAAATGACATCAGAGCCACGCCTCCGCACTGAGCTCTGTGTGAGAGTATGGGCAAGAAGTTGCCCTTGAGTGGGAGTGGCTAAGAGCTTCTGAGTGTGTAAGGGGAAGGGGGTGGATATGAGAGCATTGTCCTGGTAATGGATGCTAGCAATGTAATTAACCTGTAATGAATTGCAGGGCTCGCTGTAGGAAGATGGAAGTTGGTAAAGGGAGGGGGGCAAAAAAGACTAGTTATATGTTGCGGCAGAAAACAAATAGTAGCTGAGATGGATATGAGGGGATAAAAAATAAATAATAAATAAGCAAGGAGGAAAAAAAAAAATTAAAATACTTCTCTATTATTATACCTTGTTTATTATTGTACCCTGTTACTAGAACCTTTTGTTGTTCCTGACCATACTACCTCGCCTTCTAGGTTGCTTTGTACATAATAGTTCTTCTCGTTCTCTTATTGGTGTTTTATTATTGCATGTACTGTTTTGTTTTCTTGTTTTGTTCTCCTCTTGTAATTTTCTCCCCCCCCCCTTTTTTTCTTTCTATAATGTTGCCCTATGTAAAACATTGTCTTATACAGTTTCTTTGCTTTTCAGTAACCCCATGAGTAAGACCCGGCAGGGTCGAAACGTCGGGTTTTTTGTCTATTTCAAATGAATATGAATGTGGCAACCACTTCTTTTTTGTTTTGTTTTCTTCAATAAAATTGGCATACACCTTTTGCATCTTACCAGTCTTGAGTGTGCGGTAATCTTTTTTGAATGATTGACTTGACCTAACGGTCGGTTTACCAGCACCTCCTTGTCCCTGACCTGAGTGCACACCATTTTCCTTGTCTATAGGCCCATTCCTCCATGCAGATCTCCTCTAGAGCAGTGATGTTTTTGGCTTTTCGCTTGGCAACACGGACTTTCAACTCCCTCCAAAGGTTTTCTATAGGGTTGAGATCTGGAGACTGGCTAGGCCACTCCAGGACCTTGAAATGCTTCTTACGAAGCCACTCCTTCATTGCCCTGGTGGTGTGCTTTGGATCATTGTCATGTTGAAAAACCCAGCCACGTTTCATCTTCAATGCCCTTGCTGATGGAAGGAGGTTTGCACTCAAAATCTCACGATACATGGCCCCATTCATTCTTTCATGTACCCGGATCAGTCGTCCTGGCCCCTTTGCAGAGAAACAGCCCCAAAGCATGATGTTTCCACCACCATGCTTTACAGTAGGTATGGTGTTTGATGGATGCAACTCAGTATTCTTTTTCCTCCAAACACGACAAGTTGTGTTTCTACCAAACAGTTCCAGTTTCGTTTCATCAGACCATAGGACATTCTCCCAAAACTCCTCTGGATCATCCAAATGCTCTCTAGCAAACTTCAGACGGGCCCGGACATGTACTGGCTTAAGCAGTGGGACACGTCTGGCACTGCAGCATCTGAGTCCATGGTGGCGTAGTGTGTTACTTATGGTAGGCCTTGTTACATTGGTCCCAGCTCTCTGCAGTTCATTCACTAGGTCCCCCCGCGTGGTTCAGGGATTTTTGCTCACCGTTCTTGTGATCATTCTGACCCCATGGGGTGGGATTTTGCGTGGAGCCCCAGATCGAGGGAGATTATCAGTGGTCTTGTATGTCTTCCATTTTCTAATTATTGCTCCCACTGTTGATTTCTTCACTCCAAGCTGGTTGGCTATTGCAGATTCAGTCTTCCCAGCCTGGTGCAGGGCTACAATTTTGTTTCTGGTGTCCTTTGACAGCTCTTTGGTCTTCACCATAGTGGAGTTTGGAGTCAGACTGTTTGAGGGTGTGCACAGGTGTCTTTTTATACTGATAACAAGTTTAAACAGGTGCCATTACTACAGGTAATGAGTGGAGGAAAGAGGAGACTCTTAAAGAAGAAGTTACAGGTCTGTGAGAGCCAGAAATCTTGATTGTTTGTTTCTGACCAAATACTTATTTTCCACCATAATATGCAAAAAAAATGATAAAAAAACAGACAATGTGATTTTCTGGATTTTTTTTTCTCAGTTTGTCTCCCATAGTTGAGGTCTACCTATGATGTAAATTACAGACGCCTCTCATCTTTTTAAGTGGTGGAACTTGCACTATTGCTGACTGACTAAATACTTTTTTGCCCCACTGTATATAGTATGTACCTGTATGTCATCTCCTCCTGTACATAGTATATACCTGTATGTCATCTCCCCTGTATATGGTATATACCTATGTGTCTTCTCCTCCTGTATATAGTGTGTACCTGTATGTCATCTCCCCTGTATATAATATGTAACTGTATGTCATCTCCTCCTTTATATAGTATGTTCCTTTATGTCATCTCCTCCTGTACAAGTATATACCTGTATGTCATCTCCCCTGTATATAGTATATTACTGTATGTCTTCTGCTCCTGTATATAGTATGTAGCTGCATGTCATCTGCTCCTGTATATAGTATATACCTGTATGTCATCTCCTCCTATATATAGTATGTACCTGTATGCCATCTCCTCCTGTATATAGTATATACCTGTATGTCATCTCCTCCTGTATATAGTACATACGTGTGTCATCTCCTCCTGTATATAGTATATACCTGTAAGTCATCTCCTCCTGTATATAGTATATACCTGTATGTCATCTCCTCCTGTATATTGTATATACCTATGTGTCATCTCCTCCTGTATTTAGCATATACCTGTATGTCATCTCTTCTGTATATACAATATACCTGTATGTCATCTCCTCCGATATCTATAATATAATGCTGGGAGCGTCACTCTGTCCGAAGCCTCTATAGACTGCGCAAGCGCCGGCGCAGCCTGGGCCTCACAGAGTGACGCTCCCAGGAGATCGCGGTATGCGTAAACATTGAACGCACACCGCGATCTCCACCGAAGAGTCAGGGACCGCCAGGAGGGTGAGTATATTCACCTGTCCCCCGTTCCAGCGCTGCGTGCGGCTCTGTCTCCCGTCTCCTCTGCTGTGACGTTTCCAGTTCAGAGGGCGCGATGACGCGCTTAATGCGCGCCGGCGCCGCCCTCTGACTGAACAGTCACAGCACAGCGCTGGAACATGACAGACAGGTGAGTATAGCAAGTGCTGGGGGCTTGAGCTAGCGGTGACTCCGACACCTGACCCCCACAGCGCGCCGGTGTCCCCGCCTGCTCAGGCCCCCAGCACTCGGCGCCCAGCGACGATAGGTGAGTATGGTATTTTTTTTTTTATATATATATGGCAGCAGCATACGGGGCATATATAATGGAGCATCTTATGGGGGGCATATAATACAATGGTGGCACAGGATGGGAGCAGCACATGACAGAACGGGCGCAGGATGGCAGCAGCACATGACAGAATGGGCGCAGGATGGTAGCAGCACATGACAGAACGGGCGCAGGATGGCAGCAGCACAAGACAGAACGGGCACAGGATGGCAGCAGCACATGACAGAACGGGCGCAGGATGGTAGTAGCACATGACAGAACGGGCGCAGGATGGGAGCAGCACATGACAGAACAGGGGCGCAGGATGGGAGCAGCACATGACAGAACAGGGGCGCACGATGGCAGCAGCACATGGCAAAACGGGCGCAGGATGGAAGCAGCACATGACAGAATGGGGGTGCAGGATGGCAGCAGCACACGACAGAACAGGCGCAGGATGGGAGCAGCACATGACAGAACGGGGGCGCAGGATGGCAGCAGCACATGACAGAACGGGCGCAGGATGGGAGCAGCACATGACAGAACGGGGGCGCAGGATGGCAGCAGCACATGACAGAACGGGCGCAGGATGGGAGCAGCACATGACAGAACGGAGGCGCAGGATGGCAGCAGCACATGACAGAACGGGCGCAGGATGGGAGCAGCACATGACAGAACGGGGGCACAGGATGGCAGCAGCACATGACAGAATGGGCGCAGGATGGGAGCAGCACATGACAAAACGGGGGCACAGGATGGCAGCAGCACATGACAGAACGGGCGCAGGATGGGAGCAGCACATGACAGTACGGGGGCGCAGGATGGCAGCAGCACATGACAGAATGGACGCAGGATGGGAGCAGCACATGACAGAACAGGGGCGCAGTATGGCAGCAGCACATGACAGAACAGGGGCGCAGGATGGGAACAGCACATAACAGAATGGGCGCACGATGGCAGCAGCACATGACAAAACGGGCGCAGGATGGGAGCAGCACATGACAGAACGGGGGCGCAGGATGGCAGCAGCACATGACAGAACGGGCGCAGGATGGGAGCAGCACATGACAGAACAGGGGCACAGGATGGGAGCAGCACATGAAAGAACAGGGGCACAGGATGGGAGCAGCACATGACAGAACGGGGGCACAGGATGGGAGCAGCACATGACAGGATGGGAGCAGCAAATGACAGAATGGAGGCGCAGGATGGGTGCAGGATGGTAGCAGCACATGACAGAACGGGCACAGGATGGCAGCAGCACAAGACAGAACGGGCACAGGATGGCAGCAGCACATGACAGAACGGGCGCAGGATGGTAGTAGCACATGACAGAACGGGCGCAGGATGGGAGCAGCACATGACAGAACAGGGGCGCAGGATGGGAGCAGCACATGACAGAACAGGGGCGCACGATGGCAGCAGCACATGGCAAAACGGGCGCAGGATGGAAGCAGCACATGACAGAATGGGGGTGCAGGATGGCAGCAGCACACGACAGAACGGGCGCAGGATGGGAGCAGCACATGACAGAACGGGGGCGCAGGATGGCAGCAGCACATGACAGAACGGGCGCAGGATGGGAGCAGCACATGACAGAACGGGGGCGCAGGATGGCAGCAGCACATGACAGAACGGGCGCAGGATGGGAGCAGCACATGACAGAACGGAGGCGCAGGATGGCAGCAGCACATGACAGAACGGGCGCAGGATGGGAGCAGCACATGACAGAACGGGGGCACAGGATGGCAGCAGCACATGACAGAATGGGCGCAGGATGGGAGCAGCACATGACAAAACGGGGGCACAGGATGGCAGCAGCACATGACAGAACGGGCGCAGGATGGGAGCAGCACATGACAGTACGGGGGCGCAGGATGGCAGCAGCACATGACAGAATGGACGCAGGATGGGAGCAGCACATGACAGAACAGGGGCGCAGTATGGCAGCAGCACATGACAGAACAGGGGCGCAGGATGGGAACAGCACATAACAGAATGGGCGCACGATGGCAGCAGCACATGACAAAACGGGCGCAGGATGGGAGCAGCACATGACAGAACGGGGGCGCAGGATGGCAGCAGCACATGACAGAACGGGCGCAGGATGGGAGCAGCACATGACAGAACAGGGGCACAGGATGGGAGCAGCACATGAAAGAACAGGGGCACAGGATGGGAGCAGCACATGACAGAACGGGGGCACAGGATGGGAGCAGCACATGACAGGATGGGAGCAGCAAATGACAGAATGGAGGCGCAGGATGGGTGCAGAACATGTCAGAATGGAGGCGCAGGATGGGTGCAGAACATGTCAGAATGGGGGCGCAGGATGGGAGCAGCACATGTCACAATGGGGGCGCAGGATGGAAGCAGCACATGACAGAATGGGGGCGCAGGATGGGTGCAACACGACAGAATGGGGGCGCAGGATGGGTGCAACACATGACAGAATGGGGGCACAAGATGGGTGCAACACTGTTATGATCTGGTGGTTTAGGAACAACATGAGACAAGCTCTGAAGGAGGTGGTATCTGTACTGACCGCAGACCCTGAACCTAGCAGCGCAACTAGAAATAGCCGTGGGGGGTACCTGACGCTCCCCAGACCCCTCGGCGCAGCCTAAGATCTAACTTCCCCTAAAGATGGAAACAGGAAACCTATCTTGCCTCAGAGAAAATCCCCAAAGGAAAGATAGCCCCCCACAAATATTGACGGTGAGAGGAGGGGAAAATAACATACGCAGAGATGAAATCAGATTTTAGCATAGGAGGCAAGTCTAGCTTGATAGATAGGACAGGAAAGGATACTGTGCGGTCAGTATAAAAACTACAAAACAATCCATGCAGAGTTTACAAAATCTCCACACCTGACTAAAGGTGTGGAGGGTAAATCTGCTTCCCAGAGCTTCCAGCTAACAGAAAAAATCCATAATGACAAGCTGGACAAAAATAGAATGCACAGAACAATAAGTCCACAACATGTGAACTGAAATGAGCAAAGCCAGAACTTATCTTTGCAGAACTAGTCAGGAAACCAGGAGAATCCAGCCAGAGAACATTGACAAGTGGCATAGGCTGAAGACTAGAGCCAGGTTAAATAGCAGAGCCAGGAGAGACGATTAGTGAAAGCAGCTGCTAAAGCTAAACCCAAGGAGCGGCAGTTCCACTCAAAACCACCAGAGGGAGCCCAAGGGCAGAATTCACAAAAGTGCCATTTACAACCACCGGAGGGAGCCCAAGAACGGAATTCACAACAGTACCCCCCCTTGAGGAGGGGTCACCGAACCCTCACCAGAGCCCCCAGGCAGATCAGGACGAGCCAAGTGAAAAGCACGAACCAAATCGGTAGCATGGACATCGGAGGCAACAACCCAAGAATTATCCTCCTGACCATAACCCTTCCACTTGACAAGATACTGGAGCCTCCGCCTCGAAAAACGAGAATCCAAAATCTTCTCAACCTCATATTCCAACTCTCCCTCAACCAACACCGGGGCAGGAGGGTCAACCGAGGGAACAACGGGCACCACATATCTCCGCAACAAAGATCTATGGAAAACATTATGAATGGCAAAAGAGGCTGGAAGAGCCAAACGAAAAGAGACCGGATTAATAATTTCAGAAATTTTATAAGGACCAATAAACCGAGGCTTAAACTTAGGAGAAGAAACCTTCATAGGAACATGACGAGAAGACAACCAAACCAAATTCCCCACATGAAGCCGGGGACCAACACGCCGACGGCGGTGAGCAAAACGTTGAGCCCTTTCCTGAGACAACGTCAAATTGTCCACCACATGAGTCCAAATCTGCTGCAGCCTGTCCACCACAGAATCAACACCAGGAAAATCAGAAGGCTCAACCTGCCCAGAAGAAAAACAAGGATGAAAACCAAAATTACAAAAGAAAGGTGAAACCAAAGTAGCCGAACTAGCCCGATTATTAAGGGCAAACTCGGCCAACGGCAAGAAAGACACCCAATCATCCTGATCAGCAGACACAAAGCATCTCAAATAGGTCTCCAAGGTCTGATTAGTTCGCTCAGTTTGGCCATTAGTCTGAGGATGAAACGCCGAAGAAAAAGACAAATTAATGCCCATCCTAGCACAAAAGGCCCGCCAAAATCTAGAGACAAACTGAGAACCTCTGTCAGACACAATATTCTCCGGAATGTCATGCAAACGAACCACATGCTGAAAAAACAATGGAACCAGATCTGAGGAGGAAGGCAACTTACGCAAAGGTACCAAATGGACCATTTTAGAGAACCGGTCACAAACAACCCAGATAACAGACATCTTCTGGGAAACAGGAAGATCCGAAATAAAATCCATGGAAATATGCGTCCAGGGCCTCTCAGGGACTGGCAAAGGCAAAAGCAACCCACTAGCGCGGGAACAGCAAGGCTTGGCCCGGGCGCAAGTCCCACAGGACTGCACAAAAGCACGCACATCGCGAGACAAGGAAGGCCAACAAAAGGACCTAGCAACCAAATCTCTGGTACCAAAAATCCCAGGATGACCAGCCAACACTGAACAATGAACCTCAGAAATTACCTTACTTGTCCATCTATCAGGAACAAACAGCTTCCCCACAGGACAGCGGTCAGGCCTATCAGCCTGAAATTCCTGAAGCACCCGGCACAAATCAGGGGAGATAGCAGAAAGAATCACCCCCTCCTTAAGAATGCCAACCGGCTCAAGGATTCCAGGAGAATCAGGCGAAAAACTCCTAGAGAGGGCATCAGCCTTAACATTCTTAGATCCCGGAAGATACGAGACCACAAAATCAAAACATGAGAAAAACAGGGACCATCGAGCCTGTCTAGGATTCAGCCGCTTGGCCGACTCGAGGTAAATCAGATTCTTATGATCGGTCAGGACCACAACACGGTGTTTAGCTCCCTCAAGCCAATGTCGCCACTCCTCAAACGCCCACTTTATAGCCAACAACTCCCAATTGCCGACATCATAATTGCGTTCTGCAGGCGAAAACTTTCTGGAAAAAAAAGCACATGGTTTCATCATAGAACCATCAGACTCCCTCTGAGACAAAACGGCCCCTGCCCCAATCTCAAAAGCGTCGACCTCAACCTGAAAAGGAAGAGAAACATCCGGATGACGCAACACAGGGGCAGAAGTAAATCGGCGTTTAAGCTCTTGAAAGGCCTCAACAGCCTCAGAGGACCAATTCGTCACATCAGCGCCCTTCTTCGTCAAATCCGTAAGGGGCTTAACCACACTGGAAAAGTTGGCAATGAAACGGCGATAGAAATTAGCAAAGCCCAAACATTTTTGAAGACCTTTCACAGATGTGGGTTGGATCCAGTCATGAATAGCTTGGACCTTAACAGGATCCATTTCTATAGACGAGGGTGAAAAAACAAAACCCAAAAAAGAGACCTTCTGAACTCCGAATAGGCACTTAGACCCCTTCACAATTAAAGCATTATCACGAAGGATCTGGAACACCATCCTGACGTGCTTCACATGAGACTCCCAATAGTTGGAAAAAATCAAAATATCATCCAAATATACGACCATGAATTTATCAAGATAATTGCTGAAAATATTATGCATGAAAGACTGGAACACAGATGGAGCATTAGAGAGCCCAAATGGCATCACAAGGTATTCAAAATGGCCTTCGGGCGTATTAAATGCAGTTTTCCATTCGTCACCCTGTTTAATACGAACAAGATTATATGCCCCTCGGAGGTCAATCTTAGTAAACCAACTAGCCCCCTTAATCTGAGCAAACAAATCAGTGAGCAAAGGCAAGGGGTATTGGAATTTGACCGTGATCTTATTAAGAAGACGATAATCAATACAGGGTCTCAAGGAGCCATCCTTCTTAGCAACAAAAAAGAAACCCGCTCCCAATGGTGACGAAGAGGGCCGAATATGCCCTTTCTCCAAAGATTCCTTAACATAGCTCCGCATGGCGGCATGCTCTGGCACAGACAGATTGAAAAGTCGGCCCTTGGGGAACTTACAACCAGGAATCAAGTTAATAGCACAATCACAGTCTCTATGTGGAGGAAGGGAACTGGACTTGGGCTCACCAAATACATCCTGGAAATCCGACAAAAACTCAGGGACCCCAGAAGAGGGGGAAGAGGAAATTGACATCAAAGGAACATAACTATGTACCCCTTGACAACCCCAACTAGTCACAGACATAGTTTTCCAATCCAGCACCGGATTATGTTCCTGTAACCATGGAAATCCCAGCACAACAACATCATGCAGGTTATGCAACACCAAAAAACGGCAATCTTCCTGATGTGCAGGAGCCATGTACATAGTCATCTGTGTCTAGTACTGAGGTTTATCCTTAGCCAAGGGTGTAGCATCAATGCCCCTCAAAGGAATAGGGCTCTGCAAAGGCTGCAAGGAAAAACCACAGCGCCTGGCGAATTCTAAGTCCATTAAGTTCAGTGCAGCGCCTGAATCCACAAATGCCATGACACAAAAGGACGACAATGAGCAAATCAGGGTCACAGATAAGAGAAATTTAGGCTGTATCGTACTAATGGTAACAGACCTAGCGACTCTCTTAATACGCTTAGGGCAATCAGAGATAACATGAGCAGAATCACCACAGTAAAAACACAGCCTATTCTGACGTCTGAATTCCTGCCGTTCTATTCTAGTCAAAATCCTATCACATTGCATAGGTTCAGGACTATGCTCAGAGGATACTGCCATATGGTGCACAGCTTTGCGCTCGCGCAGACGACGATCAATCTGAATGGCTAGAGACATAGATTCGTTCAAACTGGCAGGCGTAGGAAAGCCCACCATAACCTCTTTAAGGGTTTCAGAAAGACCTTTTCCAAAAATAGCAGCCAGAGCCTCTTCATTCCATTTAGTGAGCACAGACCATTTTCTAAATTTCTGGCAGTATAACTCTGCTGCTTCCTGACCTTAACACAGGGCCAACAGTGTTTTCTCAGCATGCTCTACAGAGTTAGGTTCGTCATACAATAATCCGAGCGCTTGAAAAAATGTGTCTACATTCAATAATGCTGGATTCCCTGTTTCAAGAGAAAAAGCCCAGTCTTGCGGATCACCACGCAGCAAGGATATGATGATTTTCACCTGCTGAATGGGATTACCTGAAGAACGGGGTTTCAAAGCAAAAAACAATTTGCAGTTATTTTTAAAGTTCAAAAACTTGGATCTGTCCCCAAAGAACAAATCCGGAGTAGGAATTCTGGGCTCTAAAGCCGGAGTCTGGACAACATAATCCTGGATACTCTGTACTCTTGCAGCCAGTTGATCCACACGAGAAAACAAACCCTGAACATCCATGCCAGAGCATATATCCTGCACCTCCCAGATGTCAAGAGGAAAAAAGAGGCAAACCAAAGCATAGAAAAAAAAAATGGTTCAGAACTTTCTTTTCCTTCTTTTGAGATACATTTAATTCATCTTTGGCCACTTGTACTGTTATGATCTGGTGGTTTAGGAACAACATGAGACAAGCTCTGAAGGAGGTGGTATCTGTACTGACCGCAGACCCTGAACCTAGCAGCGCAACTAGAAATAGCCGTGGGGGGTACCTGACGCTCCCTAGACCCCTCGGCACAGCCTAAGATCTAACTTCCCCTAAAGATGGAAACAGGAAACCTATCTTGCCTCAGAGAAAATCCCCAAAGGAAAGATAGCCCCCCACAAATATTGACGGTGAGAGGAGGGGAAAATAACATACGCAGAGATGAAATCAGATTTTAGCATAGGAGGCAAGTCTAGCTTGATAGATAGGACAGGAAAGGATACTGTGCGGTCAGTATAAAAACTACAAAACAATCCACACAGAGTTTACAAAATCTCCACAGGAGATGGATGTGGAGGGTAAATCTGCTTCCCAGAGCTTCCAGCTAACAGAAAAAATCCATAATGACAAGCTGGACAAAAATAGAATGCACAGAACAATAAGTCCACAACATGTGGACTGAAATGAGCAAAGCCAGAACTTATCTTTGCAGAACTGGTCAGGAAACCAGGAGAATCCAGCCAGAGAACATTGACAAGTGGCATAGGCTGAAGACTAGAGCCAGGTTAAATAGCAGAGCCAGGAGAGACGATTAGTGAAAGCAGCTGCTAAAGCTAAACCCAAGGAGCGGCAGTCCCACTCAAAACCACCAGAGGGAGCCCAAGGGCAGAATTCACAAAAGTGCCATTGACAACCACCGGAGGGAGCCAAAGAACGGAATTGACAACACAACACATGGCAGGATGGGGGCGCAGGATGGGTGCAGCACATGACAGGATGGGGGTGCAGGATGGGTGCAGCACATGTCAGGATGGGGGCGCAGGATGGGTGCAGCACATGACAGGATGGGGACGCAGGATGGAGCAGCACATGCCAGAATGGGGACGCAGGATGGAGCAGCACATACCAGGATGGAGACCAAATACTAATATAGATGCTAGCCACCCGGGCGTAGAACGGGTTCAATAGCTAGTATAGCATATACCTGTATGTCATATCCTGTATATTGTATATACCTGTATGTCATCTCCCCTGTATATAGTATATACCTGCTGTATGTCATCTCCTCCTCTATATAACTATGTGTCATCTCCTCTTTTATATAGTATATACCTGTATGTCATCTCCTCCTCTATATAGTATATACGTGTGTCATCTCCTCCTGTATATAGTATATACCTGTAAGTCATCTCCTCCTGTATATAGTATATACCTGTGTGTCATCTGCTCCTGTATATAGTATATACCTGTGTGTCATCTCCTTTAGTATATAGTATGCACCTGTATGTCATCTCCTCCTGTATATAGTATATACCTGTGTGTCATCTCCTCCTGTATATATTATATACCTGTGTGTCATCTGCTCCTGTATAGTATATATCTGTGTGTCATCTACTCCTGTATATAGTTGATACGTGTGTCATCTCCCCTGTATGAAGTATATACCTGTGTGTCATCTCCTCCTGTATATAGTATATACCTGTGTGTAATCTCCTCCTGTACATAGTATATATTTGTATGTTATCTCCTCCTGTATAAAGTATATACCTGTATGTCATCTCCTCTTGTATATAGTATATACCTGTGTGTCATCTCCTCCTGTATATAGTATACACTTGTGTCATCTCCCCTGTATGTTGTATATATGTGTGTGTCATCTCCTCCTGTATATAGTATATACCTGTAAGTCATCTCCTCCTGTATATATTATATACCTGTGTGTCATCTTCTCCTGTATATAGTATATACCTGTGTGTCATCTCCTCCAGTATATAGTAAGTACCTGTAGGTCATCTCCCCTGTATATAGTATATACCTGTGTGTCATCTGCTCCTCTATAGTATATATCTGTGTGTCATCTCCTCCTGTATAAAGTATGTACCTGTATGTCATCTCCTCCTGTATATAGTATATACCTGTGTGTCATCTCCTCCTGTATATAGTATATACTTGTGTGTCATCGCCCCTGTATGTTGTATATATGTGTGTGTCATCTCCTCCTGTATATAGTATATACCTGTATGTCATCTCCTCCTATATATAGTATATACCTGTGTGTCATCTCCCCTGTATATAGTGTATATGTGTCATCTCCTCCTGTATATAGTATATACCTGTAAGTCATCTCCTCTTGTATATAGTATATACCTGTGTGTCATCTTCTCCTGTATATAGTATATACCTGTGTGTCATCTCCTCCAGTACATAGTATGTACCTGTAGGTCATCTCCTCCTATATATAGTATATACCTGTGTGTCATCTGCTCCCCTATAGTATATATCTGTATGTCATCTACTCCTGTATATAGTAGATACGTGTGTCATCTCCCCTGTATATATAGTATATACCTGTGTGTCATCTCCTCCTGTATATAGTATATACTTGTGTGTCATCTCCTCCTGTATATAGTATATATCTGTGTGTCATCTCCTCCTGTATAAAGTATGTACCTGTATGTCATCTCCTCCTGTATATAGTATATACCTGTATGTCATCTCCTCCTGTATATAGTATATACTTGTGTGTCATCTCCCCTGTATGTAGTATACATGTGTGTGTCAGCTCCTCCTGTATATAGTATATACCTGTATGTCATCTCCTCTTATATATAGTATATACCTGTGTGTCACCTCCCCTGTATATAGTATACTAGCTGAAGAGCCCGGCATTGCCTGGGCATAGTAAATATCTGTGGTTAGTTATAGCACCTCGCGTCTCTTATTTTCCCATCATGCCTCTCATTTTCTCACTAACACCTCTCATTTTCTCCCTTATACCACTCATTTTCCCCCTCACTCCTCTTATTTTCCCCCTCACTCCTGTCATTCCCCCCTAACACTTGTCATTTCGACCTCACATCTGTCATTTTCTGATCACTCCACTATTTTCCCTCACTCCTCTCATTTTGCACTCACACCTTTTCATTTTCACCTCACACCCCTCATTTTCACCTCAGTATATACATGTTTGTCATCTCCCTTATATAAAGTAATATACCTGTATGTCTTCTCTTGTATATAGTATATACCTGTATGTCATCTCCCCTGTAAATAGTATATACCTGCTGTATGTCATCTCCTCCTGTATATTGTATATACCCATGTGTCATCTCCTCCTGTATAGTCTCTTATGTATATACTATATACCTGTATGTCATCTCCTCCTATATATCGTATATACCTGTATGTCATCTCCTGTATATAGTATATACCTCTATGTCATCTACCCTGTATATAGTATATATCTGCTGTATGTCATCTCCTCCTCTATATACCTATGTGTCATCTCCTCTTTTATATAGTATATACTTGTATGTCATCTCCTCCTGTATATAGTATATACGTGTGTCATCTCCTCCTGTATATAGTATGTACCTGTAAGTCATCTTCTCCTGTATATAGCATATACCTGTGTATCATCTGTTCCTGTATATAGTATATACCTGTGTCATCTCCTCCTGTATATAGTATATACCTGTATGTCATCTTCTCCTGTATATAGTATACACCTCTGTGTCATCTCCACTGTATATAGTATATATCCTGCCCAGTAGCCACAGGACGCACGCCGGCATCGCATCCACTATAGGTTAGTTGAATGTTCTATACCGTGTTAGTATATGGTTTTTACTGTGTCTTTACATGTAACTAGTTACTTTATCCGACCCCCTTCCATTATGGTCATTACTTTGTTTATTTTAGGCAAGTGGTCTTTTACTTTTGGACCCCCCTGATTCAATATTCGGCATTGGGTATGGTGCTTATCTTTTTATTATATACATTACGGTACATCTATATTGGGTGCTTATGGCACATTATTTTGGGTTTCTCTGCAGTTTGGATCCATTTCATTTTGCCTGTGTTTAGGCATACAACATATTAGGATTTCCTCTATTCCTTACAGGTATTTTTTTCGTGTCGTCCTTATTAGTGACTATTAGTGATTTTGTGGTCAGACTCTTGCAATCAGAGTTTTTGGTATCCATACTCCATATGGGAATCTTATCTAGTGTATGTCTCAGAGCTTTTATTTATTCTTTCTGATTTATTTTCAGTTATCATTTACTCTACATATAGCACGCCTAGCATTTACAGGTACAGTGTTACAGTGTACGTTTAGTACTCTTTTTCTACTAGCTATTTAGGCAGCTTTGGACTGTTAGTATATATTTTTTTCCCTGCAGGTCCACACTTCGATCTATATAGGTCACTATTTACCCTATACTTTTGTTCATTTTTTTCCACACATCCCCTCTTCTTGGTCTGTTGGACTTCTTTACTTTTTTATCACTTATTAAAATATTTTCTATTTCTTACATATTGTTTTACGGATCACATGGTGTCTCCAGTTTCTCCTTTCTATTAAACATCTTTTTCTGGTGTCCTTTTTTTCTGTTTTGGTTTAGTCAGCTTTATATTATGATATATGATTTTCCTTTTTGAATTTATATTCTATAACTAGTTTATGTCTTTTTTTTCTTATTCTGTTATCATAGACAACCTTGATAAAGGCATTGTATGCCGAAACGTTGCATTTTTGATGTCTGTCTTCTTGCTGGCTGATTATGAATAAACCATTTTTCTCTATTGAGAGTTAGTTTTATGTGGACTTGTTGAGTGCCGAAGGTTGCCTTTTTCATATATTACTTTTTCCTTCGAGCACCACATCATTTGAAGAGTGCACCACTTCTGACCTTATTATTCTATTCTTCTAGTATATACGTGTGTCATCTCCTCCTGTATATAGTATATACCTGTAAGTCATCTCCTCCTGTATATAGTATATACCTGTGTCTCATCTCCTCCTGTATATAGTATATACCTGTGTGTCATCTCCTCCTGTATATAGTATATACCTGTATGTCATCTCCTCCTGTATATAGTATATATGTGTGTCATCTCCTCCTGTATATAGTATATACATGTGTGTCATCTGCTCCTGTATATAGTATATACCTGTGTATCATCTTCTCCTGTATATAGTATATACCTGTGTGTCATCTCCTCTTGTATATAGTATATACCTGTGTGTCATCTCCTCCTGTGTATAGTATATATCTGTGTGTCATCTCTTCCTGTATTAGACCACGTTCACATGTTATTTGGTCAGTATTTTTACCTCAGTATTTGTAAGCTAAATTGGCAGCCTGATAAATTCCCAGCCAACAGGAAGCCCTCCCCCCTGGCAGTATATATCAGCTCACACATACACATAATAGACAGGTCATGTGGCTGACAGCTGCCGTATTTCCTATATGGAACATTTGTTGCTCTTGTAGTTTGTCTGCTTATTAATCAGATTTTTATTTTTGAAGGATAATACCAGACTTGTGTGTGTTTTAGGGTGAGTTTCATGTGTCAAGTTGTGTGTGTTGAGTTGCATGTGGCGACATGCATGTAGCGACTTTTGTGAGATGAGTTTTGTGTGGTGACATGCGTGTAGCAACTTTTTGTGTGTCGAGTTGCATGTAACAGGTTAGTGTAGCAAGTTGTGTGCAGCAAGATTTGCGCATGGCGAGTTTTGCGCATGGCGAGTTTTATGTGTGGTGCGTTTTGAGTATGTGCAAGTTTTGTGTGAGGCAACTTTTGCATGTGTTGCAACTTTTGTGCATGTGGCAATTATTCCGCGTGTGCAATTTTTCCACCTGTGGCGAGTTTTCCATGAGGTGAGTTTTGCACGTGTGGCGAGTTTTGCGTGAGCCTAGTTTTGCGCGTGGCGAGTTTTCCATGAGGTGAGTATTGCACATGTGGCGAGTTTTGCGTGAGCCTAGTTTTTCATGTGATGAGTTTTGCGCGTGGCGCGTTTTGAGCGGCGACTTTTGTGTTTCGACTTTTATGTGGTGAGGTTGGTGTATGTGTGGTGAAATGTGTGCTGAGCGTGGTTCAAGCACGTGGTAGTGTGTGGCACATTTTGTGTGTGTGTTCATATCCCCGTGTGTGGTGAGTATCCCATGTCGGGGCCCCACCTTAGCAACTGTACGGTATATACTCTTTGGCGCCATCGCTCCCACTCTTTAAGTCCCCCTTGTTCACATCTGGCAGCTGTCAATTTGCCTCCAACCCTTTTCCTTTCACTTTTTCCCCATTATGTAGATAGGGGCAAAATTGTTTGGTGAATTAGAAAGCGCGGGGTTAAAATTTCACCTCACAACATAGCCTATGACACTCTCGGGGTCCAGACGTGTGACTGTGCAAAATTTTGTGGCTGTAGCTGCGATGCCTCCAACACTTTTCCTTTCACTTTTTCCCCATTATGTAGATAGGGGCAAAAATGTTTGGTGAATTGGAAACTGCGGGGTTAAAATTTCACCTCACAACATAGCCTATGACGCTCTCAGGGTCCAGACGTGTGACTGTGGCAAATTTTGTGGCTGTAGCTGCGACGGTGCAGATGCCAATCCCGGGCATACATACATACATACTGTACATACACACATACACACATACACACACACATTCAGCTTTATATATTAGATATGTGTGTGTCAACTCCCCTGTATATAGTATATACCTGTGTGTCATCTCCCCTGTATATAGTATATACCTGTGTGTCATCTCCTCTGAATATAGTATGTACCTGTATGTCATCTCCCCTGTATTTAGTATATACCAGTGTGTCATCTCCTCCTATATATAGTATATACCTGTATGTTATCTCCTCCTGTATATACTATATACATGTGTGTCATCTCCTCCTGTATATAGTATATACCTGTATGTCATCTCCTCCTGTATATAGTATATACCTGTGTGTCATCTCTCCTGTATATAGTATATATCTGTGTGTCATCTCCCCTGTATATAGTATATATCTGTATGTCATCTCCTCCTGTATTAGACCGCGTTCACACGTTATTTGGTCAGTATTTTTACCTCAGTATTTGTAAGCTAAATTGGCAGCCTGATAAATCCCCAGCCAACAAAAAGCCCTCCCCCCTGGCAGTATACATTAGCTCACACATACACATAATAGACAGGTCATGTGACTGACAGCTGCCGTATTTCCTATATGGTACATTTGTTGCTCTTGTAGTTTGTCTGCTTATTAAACAGATTTTTATTTTTGAAGGATAATACCAGACTTGTGTGTGTTTTAGGGCGAGTTTCATGTGTCAAGTTGTGTGTGTTGAGTTGCATGTGGTGACATGCATGTAGCGACTTTTGTGAGATGAGTTTTATGTGGCGACATGCCTGTAGCAACTTTTTGTGTGTCGAGTTGCATATAACAGGTTAGTGTAGCAAGTTGTGTGCAGCAAGTTTTGCGCATGGCGAGTTTTGCGCGTGGCGAGTTTTATGTCTGGTGCGTTTTGAGTATGTGCAAGTTTTGTGTGAGAAAACTTTTGCATGCGTTGCAACTTTTGCGCATGTGGCAATTTTTCCGCGTGTGCAAGTTTTGCATGTGGCGAGTTTTCCATGAGGTGAGTATTGCACATGTGGCGAGTTTTGCGTGAGCCTAGTTTTTCATGTGATGAGTTTTGCGCGTGGCGCGTTTTGAGCGGCGACTTTTGTGTTTCAACATTTATGTGGTAAGGTTGGTGTTTGTGTGGTGAAATGTGTGCTGAGGGTGGTATATGTGTTCAAGCACGTGGTAGTGTGTGACGCATTTTGTGTGTGTGTTCATATCCCCGTGTGTGGTGAGTATCCCATGTCAGGGCCCCACCTTAGCAACTGTATGGTATATACCCTTTGGCGCCATCGCTCTTATTCTTTAAGTCCCCCTTGTTCACATCTGGCAGCTGTCAATTTGCCGCCAACACTTTTCCTTTCACTTTTTCCCCATTATGTAGATAGGGGCAAAATTGTTTGGTGAATTGAAATGCGCGGGGTTAAAATTTTGCCTCACAGCATAGCCTATGACGCTCTCGGGGTCCAGACTGTGCAAAATTTTGTGGCTGTAGCTGCGACGGTGCAGATGCCAATCTCAGACATATGAAAATAAACACCGTGTGCACAGCTATAAAATAGTGCTGAGACTAGGTACCCAAACCATCAAGTCAATATGGAAAAGTCTTGCACTCAACTAAAGCATCAATTTGAAGATTTATTAGGCACAAGGCAAAATATCACAGAGTACATCGGATTGTCTCCGATACCCACACCAGAGAACTACGTATATGCAAAATGTCTAATAAATTCCAAGCGAGAGAGTATCCACTTCCTCTTTCGGAGGAATCTAAATCATTGACTAATAGACACAGGACTATTCGTTTCACCCCTTTATGTATAGACTGCATAAGTCTAAACGTAGAAACTGGCCAATATTCTCCACCGCCTACCCAGACGTTCCTGAATTTCAACAACCATTCCTACCTTGTTTCAAAAGGGCTCCCAGCCTATGGGATACCTTTGTCAAAGCTTGTAGAAAAGCCGTGGAGACACCATCACATGTTTCTCAAGACAAGCAATAAACAGCCAGGTCTTTCACCGGGAAGGAACAACCACGGGAAGGGCAACATCCAAAAAGGAAAACCACCTATGCCAAAACATGGTATCCATCCACAGACAGCTGTTTCGGGGTATTTGCCCCTCATCAGTGTGAAGTAGGAAACGGGCTATTAGGAGCAGTGCCTAGTAAAAGGACTATAAACATAAGGATGAATGACCTCGGGGAGAGCATTATAGCAAACTGCGGTACTTCTGTTAAGGCATACCAGCCGGCCGCACACTATTTCTTGTTAAGTTACATTTTCACGTCTCCTTCATTTTCTATATACCTATACACTTAGCGTGGAACGCACACCGCTATGTTGAACCGCACAGCCATCTTCTTCCGGTCTGTACGGGACCATGCGACATCACATCTGGTGACCGCACTCCGCCCCCAGTCCACCCGGCTTCCGTCCTATACTATATTTAATCACACCATGCCGGGCACACCTCAGACAAACGGTGGATACCGAGTCTGGAGGATTAATCCCTCGCTTCCTATCGGCTTTTACAGGTAATCTAATGCCACATGGACACAGACATGACACATGTTAGTTACGCTTTACTGCGCACTAATAGACATGTTCTTTGCAGCCCCTATATAATAAAAGGCTACGTGTGGTCACCGCTCCACCCCCACAGCATACAGTTCAAGGTATTGATCTATATAGACTATTATGCGCGTGCATCTATCACCTGGCCTATCGACCATCCTTGTCTGATAGTCACTCTACCTATCTTTATTGTTCCATAGTTATTTCAAAAAAAATTTCCTATTACCTCTGCTATATAGTGTGGCGGCCCTTTCTGTAAGTATGCTACATTTTTCATCTCCTCACTATTCACCAACAGTCCTTTAAAGCTGATTTCCTCTCACACCACATTAGGCACAACACGTGTACCACTCTCCAGTGAGAAATTTTTGCCAAACATAATAGGCACAGCACAGTACGTGATCATGTTTCTTTCTATATATCGGTCTAAATACCTTCTACACCTCATTGAGCGAGGCTATTTAATTCGGTACCACTGTTATACCTTTTTTCGATGTACTGATTATGCTTGCTATATATATATATAGAGAGAGAGAGAGAGAGAGAGACATATATACTGTAGGTAGGAGATTGAACAGAGCAGGACAAAGACCAGATCAAGGGTTTTACCTTCTTTGTGTTTCTCAGAGGTTGAAAGCTGTGAGAGGCCAAAAGAAGTGGTTAGACATACAGTAGAAACTAGGATGCAGATGGGGAGGTGGGACTGTTTATGGGATGCTGAAGTTTCCCGGGATAAGGGTTAGTAATTCTGAGCAAATGAAGTGTGGCAGCTAGGTAGAAAAATGGTTGAGAAAGTGTGTGGGTGAGCCTGGTGGACGGTATTTAACAGCTACTCTGAGGGAAAGGGGATGGAAGAGCCTGACGGTGGGGACCTCAAAAGAAGGGACAAAGAGTGATGGAATTGGGGGATGACCTAGAAAGTGCATTGTGGTGACAGGAGTATACCGACTCCACCACCATGTCTGTTTGTGGGTCTCGTGGAATGGGAAAAATGTAAGCCGCTATGAGAAATAGCACCAGAGGAGACAGCGTCAGAATCCTGAATCCAGGTTTCAATAAAGGCCAACAGATTAACAGAGTTGTTCAGAAAATAGTTGTCCAGGAAGGGAAGCTTGTTGCATATAAATCATGGTTTCCAGAGTGCAAAATTAAAAGAAGAAAATGAAGGAGTACAACTAATGTTAATAAGGTTAAGTAAGGTTTTGATGTGAGGTAGGGGAAGGATTGAAGTTGGCAGAGGGTGGAATGGGGTTGGCAGATATATCCCCTGAAATATATAGTAGTAAAAAGAGAAATAGCAAATATTTCTTGTATTCATGACATGGTTTGTTGTGCAATATCTTTGGGCAAGTTGAACCTTGATTTTTCAGGAAGGTGAGAAATGCATGGGAGCTGTACATGGCAGTGTGAAGGAGGAAGAGGCTGATGTGGATGGGGGAGGTGAGGCGATGAATGTGGATGGCAAGAGCACACAGGAAGATAGAGATAACTAAGATTGTAAACAGGGAGTACAAAGTGTGGGTCACCTGACTTCTGCCCTGACTAACTGTCATTGTATTAACTTCTGGATGCTTGGCTATGTGGATACTTTGCTGACGGGGACACGTACATACACCTTACACATGTGTACCACTTAAGATGCTTCTAAATTTATAGGTCAACTTGAGGGTTAGGTGAGAGGGATTGTGGGAGCTGGTTTGGGATAAATTAACAGCTGGCAAAACACACCATGGGGTGGATAGTGATGAAATGTCCAGACCTAACACCATGACTGGCTCCATCTACATGATATAACACTTTTCACCACATCACATCTATAATGAAGGTAGGTTGGCCATACAGCATTGAGTATTGAACAGAATGCAACACATAACTTCTTATGTAAGCAGAGACATTAAACCATTAAAATGTTGCAGGATCACAAAGCAGTAGATGACAGACAGCAGAGATGGGATAGCATTAAATTGAATAATGGTATAACAATAATGCATGTCTCATCATCTCCCAACTCGGCTACTTCAACCTCCTGGTCTGTGGCCTCCCTTCTAAGAAAATCACACCCATCCAAACTATCTTAAACTCTGCTGCCCGAGTAATCCACCTGTCATCATGCTATTCCTTGGCTTCTCCCTTCTGTAAATTCCTGCACTGACTCCCCATTGCCCAAAGACCAGTTCAGAAACCTAAATTTGGCATACGAAGCAATCCAAAACCTGTCTCCTCCATACATCTGTGACCGAGTCTTAGGGTACTTACCTGCATGCAACCTCCGATCATCACAAGATCTCATTCTCTACTCCCCTTTAATCTCTACTTTCCACAATCACATACTTGATTTCTCACGTAGATCCCCTCCACTCTAGAACTGTGTCCCTCAACATATCATACTCTTGCCTACCATTGGAACCTTGAAAAGAAACCTGAAGAAATACTTCTACTAACAAGCCTACAACTACACTAACCATTGCTTCATCATATTGCTGCTCAAGCAGCTCTACACTCACCTATTGTATCCTCACCCATCCTTCATAGACTGTGATCCTGTCTCCTCCAGTAGCAGTCAGTGACTTGTATTGTTTAAGATTATTGTACTTATTTTTATTCTGTATACCCTTTTCACATAAATGGCGCTATAACAATAAATAATAATAATAATAATACCGCTGTGCCGCTGCCAAAGACAGGGAGTCGAATAGACCATAGAGTAACTGAAGTTTTCAAAAAACTGAAAAAATATAATATTTCTACTTTGTGAAATTGATGACGGTTTAGTGGTGTGCCTCAATAATTTTGGGAAAAGATTGTATTCCAAGTTGGGTCTTGTTCAAGTATGTTGCCAGTAGCAGTAGGGTTCCCAGACCAGCAGGCCTGCAATTTCTCTCAGTCAACTAGCTGTGTTACAATCCTTAAATTTTTATAACATTTGTAGTATACCAAGCTGATATTTGTGCCACCTGAGCGTGGCTGATCAAAAATCACGTTTAAGACATTGCATGAGGTATCAGAGCTCCCAACACAGCAGGCTTACATCGGTCCCTCACCCAACTTGACTTAATTGAAAATTCAATTCAAAGCTGTAAATGCTGTCCCAGACCTTGATACCTCATGGATCGCCCATGGCGGACTGCTTGGGTGCCATCATAGCGGGTTTTAATGTGACTCAATTGATCAGTCAACTACCTGCGTTACTATTCTTACATTTTTCTAACAATAGTAATCTATAAAACTGATGTTTGTGCCATCGGAGTGTGGCTGGAATAAAAAATGATGATGTGTGAGGTCTCCCAGCTAAGAAGGCTTACACCACTCCCTTAATCACCAGGTCCTCATTGAAACTTCAATTCCAAGCTGCAAATGCTGGGCCAGACCCTGATACCTCATGCATGGCCCATGGCTAACTGCTGCTGTGCCATTTGCAAATTTCTACTGTGGGTCAACTGATACCACTTTTCCTGGTGTCTGCCCCTAATTTGAGGTGTTTGGCAAGCTTTTTGTCACTCCTTAAAGCCAACCTGTCAGCTGTTTTGGCCAATATAAGATGCAGCCACTGCCTTTCAGGGCTTATCTACAGCATTCTATAATGCTGTAGATAGGCATTGCAAGAAGATGGGAGTCACAGGAACCGGACCTGCGACACCCATCAGATCGGAGCAGTCCCCCCCAGGTGAGTATAATAAAACTTGTTTTTCTTATCTTTCAGGTTGGATCGGGGCTTATCTACAGCTTTACAGAATACTGTAAATAAGCCCCAAAAGGCAGTGGCTGCATCTTATATCGGCCGAACCTGGTGACAGGTTCCCTTTAAGGCATTGTCTATGCATTTTGTTTTGCCTCCTATTGAATCTAATGGAGTTCGGGTATGTTTGTCGAACCGTTCGGCGAATGGAGTTCAGTTACTCTAATCTGAATTGAACGGAACCTTGACTGGTTTGCTTATCTCTAGTGTATTACTCTTTCAATTACTTTCTCCTTCTCCTTTTTCTGTTTAATGTTGTTATATTTTAGCTGCTTTTATCTACTAATGCTTTATTTTTTATTTTTTATTTTTTGTTTTTTATTTTTATTTTTATTTTTTTTATTTTTAATACAAATAATATTTTTTTATTTACAGCTATTTTGTGTAACTATGGTCATGCATTATTTGCTAATTTTATTCTGCATATTTTTACAGTATCGGGTTCTTCAATATTATACCTGAACTTTATCCCTTATGCAAGAATCGCACTAGCCTTTTGAACGAAGATTTGGAGTTCGTTGGAAGATATACTAGTTCTTGAAGATTTTTATATTGCATACTATTATATTTATATTCTATTGTGTACATGTTTATTATTTACTATCATGTTTATACTGTTGCCATGGTTGGCTAATATTAAGATTAGGGCACCTATTTTTATAGCGATCCAGATTAGAGTATTTTTCTACCGCTTTACTGTTTCCCTGAGCTGCAGTTTATCTGGATTAGAATATTTGCTCTCTGCTGCTTTATTTTCCCCTGAGTTGCGGCTCGGCGGTTGTGCGCATGCGCGGCTTTCCCTGGCTCCGGCTTCATTCAGAGCGGCGTCTTTCTCCCTGGTGACGTGTTCTCCGCCCTCCCCTACCACGTGATCTACGTGGGCGGGGTTTGGTGTTGTGCGCGTTGTCAGGGTGACGCCGGGTGGATGGGTCCGTGGTCCGGGCGGCTGCGCATGCGCCTATACGCCGCTCAGCTTCATTCACTCAGGGGCAATTAGCATACTATATAAACTAAGCCCTAATCAGGCCTCTATATACGCCCCCGGAAGAAGGCATTCAGCTGAAACGTACGTAAGGGCTGAGCACCTATAGGTATGTGGAACCTCTTGTAATTATCTAGATCTTATTTACGTTATTTATGCCGCCACTAGTGTTTAAATAGCGGCGGATATATCAGGGCACTGTCTGCACTTTAGTGTTATTTTACCATCGCTGCTATTTTCTGCTGTGTGAGTTTACTAGTCCCAGTGTGGTAGTGTGCAATACAAAATATCTAGTGATACCTCTTAGCATATCCGCATTTCATCAGCGGTATTGAGTATATTATATGCATTTCATATTATATGCGTTTTTTTGCACCTTCCAAAACGTCTGGTATTACTTTTATTAGGGACCTAGGTTTTTTTCTATTTAATTGGCACTGTTGCACTTTATATTGGCACACCCTATACTTTATGCAGAGACCTGCAGTGTGGCTTTGTGCAATATAAATACCTAGTGTTACCTTTCTATATACCTGTTTTCACTAGTGGTACTTAGTATATTATATTTGCATGTAGTTGCACAAATTTGGGACCCAGGTTTATTATTATATTGGCACTGTTGCACTTTATATTGGCACATATATATAATTTTTTTCACTATGTGCAGGAATTTTTCTGCATATCCTACATTATATTTTTTATATTTTTTTATATCTTAATTTTTGCATTTGACTTTGTGGCACTTTTTACACATATCATAGTTGGGTAGTGCAAAATATATATATCATATATAATTTCTTATATTTTATTATTATGCACAGTGGTATTTAGTAACTTGTTATACAATTTTCCTATTTTTGTACTTGTAGTGTATAATATATTGTTATCTGGGTATCCATCATTTTTTGTGCATCTTCTGTGCCATATAGGGTCTATTTTTTGAGGTATCTTATCATACCATTATAGTGTGCTTTTATTTTTATCAGCTTTATTTGTGTATGATATTATTTTTCTATATTTTGTACTATCAATAAAATTAATTATTTTTATATAAGTCTTTGTATTGCACGTTTTCTTTGGGATGATTTATGTCTAGTAGTGCATGACATTTATTTTGCATACAAGTGGTTATCTATTGGATTAACTATTTGTTTTCTGTGTTTTTCACAGATTTAGTTTACCAGATTGTATGATGGATTACAAAGCCAGGGAAGCTTCTTGGCAAAACCAGCTGATTGGTGTATTTAATGGTAAACAGGGTATTTGTAATTCTGATGATCAGAGAAATACCTATGAACTCCAAAATAATATTAAACAATTATTACATAAGAGAATGAAAATTTACTGGAATAAAGCATTTTTAGAAAATTATATTAGATTGAAATTGATACCCAGAGGGTTACGGATCAATGTGTTCCCATCTTTTCCTGTTGAGGATACATCATTTGTATCGGACTGGGAGGATGTGTGTTCTCAGAGTTCCTTCAAATTTATGGAATTATTAATAGGACTCAATACTAAATCCTTAATTACGTTGGATTCTCAGATAGATGTAGCACAAACAAATCTGAAAGCATTGTGCTCTAGCGATGAATTAAATTCATTTACATTAAAGATGAATAAACATTTTGATGAATGGGAAGCACAGATACGTGACACACATTCTAAGAAATTATCTAGGGATACCTATGATTACAAACAAAAGAAAGTCTACAGATGGAAACGGTCAAATATGAATTCTCATGGTGAGAGATCATTCTCAGTCTCGTCAGTGTCATCTTCCGGTGAGTTGTCTGATTCCTCTATGATGGTGACCCGTTTTGGTAAACAGAAGAGGAAATGGGACAGAAGACCTGGCTTTAATAAACGGCAGGCCACTGTGGAACCTAACACCAATACACCTAAGGTGATTAATTTGTCAGATGAAAATTTTTCAGATAGCGAGATTTCTTTATTATCAAAAGGGTTGTCTTTCTCACCTGCTTCTCGGTTTGATCATTTTACAGCCGTAAAAGACCTTAATATATTTGCCAGATCTTTGATCTTTAAGAAATGGTTCCATAATAAAGAAAAACAGCAAGACTTACCGAGTCTTAATGATCAAGAAGTTTAATTTTGAATACAAAACAGTACAAAAAGAAAGATTCTGTCACTATCAAAATATTTCTAGAGCTAACTGTATGTAACAGTACCCCATTTTAGGGTACCTCAAAGAAAGATCAGTACCAGAAGAAAGCGGGTGCTTCAAATTACATTTCTTTAACAAGATTGGTACATTAAAGAGGCTGTCCCATGAACAAAGTACATTTGAATCAATAGATCTTATTGATATTTGAAAAATGAGGGGCAATAAATAATGATCTTTCAACGTGATTTTATTCAATCCCCAACATGTAATGGACAGTCTCAGAGACCCATCTTTATTTTAATACAAAGACGAAGCCTGCAACATTAAGATTTTTGGATGAACCTCTTTATAGATTCTTTTTAAGGTAAGAGGACATTGCCTCCGTTTCTGGGAGAGATAAAAGATAAACTCTTCCTCTCAATGGTTCAGAGGAAGAATAGTGTAGCCTAAAGATAATATTTCTCTAGATGATCTTCATAAGAAGGAAGTGGTAGTAAAAGGCAGACATATTAGAGGTAAAGGAGAAATAGCAAAGGTTCAAAACAGGTGATTGAGGTAGAACGTTGAGATAATTTTTGAAAATAAGATGATGTCCCTTGATTTTACAATGACCGTCGAATGTAGTCTCACTGAAGTTCCAAAACACTAGTACTCCATCCAGAATTGGATACAACCACCAGGAATTGCAGAGCTAATCAAGGAGACTACCTTCAGAGGTGCAAACAAAATGCATTTTCATCCTTTTAACTGGAGAGAAGTCAGTAAAACTTCTGCAGCTCCTAAATCAATGAATGCATATCCTTCTGTCAATCCCTTCACTGGCTCCCCATTGCCCAGAGACTCTAGTACAAAACCCTAACCATGACATACAAAGCCATCTACAACCTGTCTCCTCCATACATCTGTGACCTCGTCTCCCGGTACTTTCCTGCACGCAACCTCCGATCTTCACAAGATCTCCTTCTCTATTCCCCTCTTATCTCCTCTTCCCACAATCGCATACAAGGTTTCTCTCACGCATCACCCCTACTCTGGAACTCTCTACCACAACATATCAGACACTCACCTACCATCAAAACCTTCAAAAAGAACCTGAAGACCCACCTCTTCCGACAAGCCTACAACCTGCAGTAACCACCGATCGACCAAACCGCTGCATGACCAGCTCTACCCTCACCTGTATTCTCACCCATCCCTTGTAGATTGTGAGCCCTCGCGGGCAGGGTCCTCATTCCTCCTGTACCAGTTATGACTTGTATTGTTTAAGATTATTGTACTTGTTTTTATTATGTATACCCCTCCTTACATGTAAAGCACCATGGAATAAATGGTGCTATAACAATAAATAATAATAATAATAATAATCCCATGACAACAGAGGAAGAGAAGAAAATGGGCATAGACACAAGCAGTTTGTCTTGAGTGGAGGTTAAAGTTACCTCTAGGGTTTTCCCTCGTTCTCGATCTAGGGTTTAAAATTTCAATCTATGACCTTCAGTTTGGAAAAATGTATGAAATAATGAGTGTGTAGTACTCCAATCTTAAGAGTTTCCTTGTACACTGCACCTTTGGAATCCATGATCTAAGTATTCTTTTAGGCTACCCTGGTGAGGTGGAATGATGAACCCATAGGGGAGGGTAGGAACAGGGGCACATTGCACGCTGCAAGGCAGATTGAACATTCAGCATCTAAATGCTGTTTGGCTATGCTGGATGACAAACAAACAAGTCAGGACACATCAGAAGCCACAGAACCAGAAAGGCAGATGAGGGGGAAAATGACAGGCTTGAAGCAGCACTATTATAGCAGAATTAACATCAGATTGAAGCATAATGTGAACATTCTTGAATAATATTTTGTGATGCTTACCACAAATGTTGCGTTAACCAGCAGGTCACAGAATCAGAAAATGCAATTAGAAGAAATCACATTATTCTGAGGAGATTATAACCGAATAAACTGGATGATGGCAGTCTCCAAACAAACAGCAAATGAGCAAATTTCAGTCTCAATACTCAGATACAGCGGTGTGTCCCTGGTATATTTAAAAGTTTTTAGGGAGATTATGTCTCTGAGGAATGCTGGTTTACATATAAGACCCGAGTTGGAGCAAAAGTAGGTGTCCATAAAAGTACCGTCACATTAAGCGACGCTGCAGCGATACCGACAACGATCCGGATCGCTGCAGCATCGCTGTTTGGTCGCTGGAGAGCTGTCACACAGACAGCTCTCCAGCGACCAACGATCCCGAGGTCCCCGGTAACCAGGGTAAACATCGGGTAACCAAGCGCAGGGCCGTGCTTAGTAACTCGATGTTTACCCTGGTTACCATCCTAAAAGTAAAAAAAACAACCGCTACATACTTACCTACCGCTGTCTGTCCTCGGCGCTCTGCTTCTCTGCTCTGGCTGTGAGCGCCGGGCAGCTGGAAAGCAGAGCGGTGACGTCACCGCTCTGCTTTCCGGACGCTGTGCTCACAGCCAGAGCAGAGAAGCAGAGCGCCGAGGACAGACAGCGGTAGGTAAGTATGTAGCGGTTGTTTTTTTTACTTTAACGATGGTAACCAGGGTAAACATCGGGTTACTAAGCGCGGCCCTGCGCTTAGTTACCCGATGTTTACCCTGGTTACCAGCGAAGACATCGCTGAATCGGTGTCACACACGCCGATTCAGCGATGTCTGCGGGGAGTCCAGCGACGAAACAAAGTTCTGGACTTTCTTCCCCGACCAGCGACAGCACAGCAGGGGCCTGATCGCTGCTGCCTGTCACACTGGACGATATCGCTAGCCAGGATGCTGCAACGTCACGGATCGCTAGCGATATCGTCTAGTGTGACGGTACCTTAAGGGAAAGGAGTGGAGGTTGGCCATGAAGACAAAAGCATTACGGTGGGAACACACAAACTCCTTGCAGATGTTGTCCTTGGTGGGATTTACACTCAGGACCCCAAAACTGCAAATCAACTGTACTCACCATTGAGCCACATATGATGCACACTTGATGTTATACACCTCTTAGCAATTAACATACATTAAATGGTTTCCTAATGTAAAGTGCTCATTGATTTACATTGCATCAATTTCAGAAAAGCATGTATATAATTAATTTATTTGCCTTAATAATTAACTTATTTTAATTTTAAATTGGATTTTTTTTATATTCAACCACTTGAAATGTAAAGTTTGTTATGCTTTTTACTCTGTGTTCAAATAATTGAGAGAGCTGTATGAAAAGCTATTATACATATTTTCAGCCATGAAACAGTTACTTACTATGTTTCGCTCAGTTTATGACAATGTCACAGTTACAGAGTTTATGCCACTAATGGTTTACAAATTTCTATGCCTCTCTACAAAAATTTTTATAGGCTCAATCAATAAATGCCTGTAGAGTTTATTGGCTTCCCATCATATTTTACTGCACTCTAATGTAGGATGATAAAAGCGGCCACAAAAATAAGATGAAAATAACTGATCTGAAACAAAAGCTACATTCAGAAATCCATATAGTTTAGTTTGTTAACTGTGTCATTTTTATGCATTATCGCTTAAGTATTGTTCCTGTCATATACAGTAACTCTTTCAAAGACCGGCAAATTATTTTCAGAATAAAAATATTTCTCCTAGTGAATTTATACAATTACCCCTTTGTGCCGAATCCTTCTTACACCTTACTGACTAGGCAAAATTTTGGAATTTTGACGTTTTTCACTGTATGTAATAATGACTCTGGAAAATTACATATTTTAGTGATAGTGAGACTTTTTTTTTTCACGGCAAATTCAACCTTCCGACAGTGGTAATTTTAGTTTGATATGATTTGCATTCATTTATAAATATTTCTTAAATTTGGCAAAAATATACAAAAAACTGCATTTATCGAATGATACATTTTTATGGTCATGCCACACAAAATAGTTTATAAATAACATTTACCATACAGTATGTCTATTTTATATCAACATCATTTTATTTAATTATAATTTTTTGGTTAGGATTTTTGAAGAGTTAAAACTTTAGCAGCACTGTTTTTTGGAAAAATTTACAGAACCTGTTTTTTAGGGAACACTTCATTTTAAAGTAACTTTGAGGAGTCTATATCTCAAAAAATTCCCAAACAAAACTGCATTTTAATAATTGCACCCCACAAATTATAAAAAAAAGATATGTAAAACTCAGTAGTTTGTGACATGCACACTTTATGTAGAAGTCACAATTATTATTTTTTTTTTCAGGAATATTAGTGGCACTATGACAATTATGATAAATTACTTACATCTCTCCTATCTACTGCATATAGTCGAGTATAAGCCAACTCGATTATAAGCCAAGACCCCTAACTTTGCCACAAAAAACTGGGAAAACGTATTGACTCGAGTATAAGCCTAGGGTGGGAAATGCAGCAGCTACTGGTAAATTTCAAAAATAAAAATAGATACCAATAAAAGTAAAATTGATTGAGACATCAGTAGGTTAAGTGTTTTTGAATATCCATATTGAATCAGGAGCCCCATATAATGCTCCATACAGTTCAGGATGGCCCCATAAGATGCTTCATACAAAATACGCCCCATATAATGCTCTATACAGTTCATGATGGGCCCTATAAGATGCTCCATTGTTATGATCAGGTGACCTTGGATCAGCATGAAAACTTTCACTGGAGTAGGTGGTAACTATACTGACCGCAAACCCTGATCTTATCACCGCAACTAGAAGTAGCCGTGGGGTGTGCCTAACAAAACCTAGACACTTCGACACAGCCGGAGACTAAATACCCCTAAAGATGGAAATAGGAATACTATCTTGCCTCAGAGCAGATCCCCAAAGGATAGGCAGCCCCCCACAAATAATGACTGTGAGCAGTAGAGGAAAAGACACACGCAGGCAGAAAACAGGAATAGCAAAAGAGGCCACTTCTAGCTAAATAGGAAAGGACAGGACAGGATACTAAGCGGTCAGTATTAAAATCCTCCAAAAATATCCACTGCAGAAAATACAAAAACGTCCACCACCTAACTAAAGGTGTGGAGCGTATATCTGCAACTCCAGAGAATCCAACCAGACTGAGAAAACACTGACACAGTCTAAGCTGAACAATAGAAAAACAAATGAATAGCACTGAAATATAAGCAGACTGCATGTGTGCCACAGAAAAAGAAACAGACACTTATCTTTGCTGAACTGGCAGCTAAGCAGGAGAGGCCAGGAGAGATCCAACACTTCACAAGAAACATTGACAACTGGCCAGGACTAAAGAGTCCTGCAAACCTAAATACCCCAGTCAGAATTGCAATCATCAGATACACCTGTCCAAGACTGCAGCCCAGGGATAACTGCATTACCATTTACAACCACCGGAGGGAGCCCAAAAGCAGAATTCACAACACTCCTTATTAAATTATGCCCCATATAATGCTGCACAAAAGGTTAATGATGGCCCCTTAAGATGCTCTATAGAATATTATGCCCCATATAATGCTCCACAAAAGGTTGATGGCCCCATAAGATGCTCCATAGTTTATTTCCCTTATGTTGCTAAACAAAGGTTGATGGCTCCATAAGATGCTCCATAGATTATGCCCCATATAATGCTGCACAAAGGTTGATGGCCCCATAAGATACTCCATAGATTATGCCCCATACAATCCTGCATAAAGGTTGATGGCCCCGTAAAATGCTCCATAGATTATGCCCCATACAATCCAGCATAAAGGTTGATGGCCCCATAAGATGCTCCATAGATTATGCCCCATATGCTGTTGCTGCTGCGATGAAGAAAAAAAATGACGTACTCACCTCTCGTCGCTCAGGCCCCCAGCACTTGTGATATTCACCTGTCCCCTTTCCACCGCCGTGCGCCGCTCCGTCTTCGGGCTCTCAGACTGTTCAGGCAGAGGGCGGCACACACTAACTATGTCATCGCGCCCTCTGACTTGAATGTCAAAGCCAGAGGACGCGGAATACAGAGCCCGGCGGTGGAACAGGGACACATGAATATCACAATGCTACCCCTCCCCCATTATACTCACCCTCCCTGTGTGGTCCTTGCATCTCCATTGTCCTGGGCCGGCAGCTTGACCTGTGTTCAGCGGTCACTGTAGTAAATGAATCAGAGGGGGTGCAAGGGGTTAAAAAATAATACATTATTCACCTATTCCACTGCAACAACTCCCTGTCCTGATTATCATTTTTTTGTATCTTCCAGTCATCAGTGTTTAGGTTTTCTGATGCAGACTAGGCCTTACGTCTCTAACGAGACCCCACAGATTAATGATCTGGGGCGCAATAAATGGTCTGGAAGCCAGAAGATTCCAAGACTAGAGGTCATAAAATCCAAAGTATAATAATTTATTTTTTAACCTCCAAGAAAATCCAGCAAAATGCTGGCTGTCTGGCTACCATTTTTGCTGGATTTGTGCAAATTAACTCACAAAAAGGTTCAGATTCTACAAATTTGAATTATTCATGAAATTTGTAACATTTAGTTCATTAAGAATTTATGCACCACTCATCTTTACTAGCAAAAGTGATCATTGTAATAATAAGCACCTTTACACTTCTTAGAGTAATTGATTTGTGGCAAATAAATTTGTGTGACTTATATAATTAAAAAAACGTTAATTATCTTGAAAAAGTGTAGAAAAATGTAAACTCCCCTTGGAGTCAAAAGAACAGGTTTTGAGCTCTGTGTAACACAACAGCCTGCATCCCTTCATGGTTTCCAACCCTCCACCAAGCAGGGACACTGACTTACTCACCATTCCTGGCCATGCTGTAAGCCCTTTGTCCTTTCCTTGCTGCTTATGTTTCCTGGCAGCATGTTTAGGGCGCACCCATGGGAACTTCCTGGTTCTTAAGGAGACATTGTGTATTTTCCTAATGGGTGCTCAGCCAATTGCTGGGAGGCACTTAGAACGTAAAGCACCTACACCTGTTGGGAGGTGCCTGAGCATCATTTTTCAACAGTGTTGGTGCAGCTCCAACTAACTACCTATCCTATTTCTGTCTCTGTACTCTGAACCTGTTTTCCCAGAGGCTGTATGCCCAGGTGTCATGCTGTGACGGTCTTCAGTAAGGAAGAGCGTCCTTCAACTGTCCCTGGAGCTAGATCCTTAACTATCCCTGTAAGACTTTATGCTTGCTGTGTGTTTATTTACCATACAACTATAGGATTAGTAATGGATAGGTGCCTTATAGATGCCTCTTCATTACTTATCCGTGGGCTTGATGTCACCAAACTATTCAAGATTGACATCATCACCACAGATATGAAACCATGGGAAAAGCAGAGCAAAGCAACAAAATTGGAGCATCCAATAGATGCGCCTTTTCTCGGTGGTAGCAGGCTGCTACATTTAGGCTGGGGGCCCAATATCCATGGCCCCTTACCAGCCTGAGAATACCAGCCCCCAGTTGTCTACTCTAGCCTGGTTGTTGTTTTATTATTTACTTAAAGGGAGGGTGCCGTGATTTTCGTTTTTGTATTAATAATTATTGATTATATAATCAATTATTTTTAATACAAAAGTAATTGTACTACTCTAATACTTTTTTATTTATTCATTTTTACTTTTGCCACTGGAGGCCGCCATTTTCATTAGTGTGGGTGTAAGTGTCTGGGCACGACACTTGCACACCTCACTTACGGCAGCCATGGGCATAGGAGCCAACAGTCGGGCTCCGACCGCTCCTCCTGCCTCTCAGCTGTGACTTGGGCACGCCCACTGGGCTGCTACGTCACAGCTGTGAGAGGAGATCGCGGCCATTTTGTTTTTTATTTTCCTCTGCCATCGCACACACAGCTCAGTGTGTGCGATCATAGCAGGAGCTGCCAGGGAGAAGCTGCTGCTGGGAGCGAGGGTCTGAGGTGAGTATCTGCAGCCAGGAGCTGTGATTGCAGCCTGTACTTATTATTACAGCACAGGCTGCAATCACTGCTCACTGCCGTTCAGAGCAGAGCAGGGAGATCGTCACACTGCTCTGCCCTGAACATGACTCAGCACTTCCTGGGAGAGGACTGAAGGTAAGTACAGAGTTTTTATTTTCTTATGCATCTACGACTGCTACCAGCTCCTATATACCACTGCTACTAGCCCCTATATACCACTGCTACTAGCCCCTATATACCACTGCTACCAGCCACTATATACCACTGCTACCAGCCACTATATACCACTGCTACCTGCCCCTATATACCACTGCTACTAGCCCCTATATACCACTGCTACTAGCCACTATAAACCACTGCTACTAGCCCCTATATACCACTGCTACCTGCTCCTATATACCACTGCTACCTGCCCCTATATACCACTGCTACTAGCCCCTATATACCACTGCTACTAGCCCCTATATACCACTGCTACTAGCCCCTATATACCACTGCTACCTGCTCCTATATACCACTGCTACCTGCCCCTATATACCACTGCTACTAGCCCCTATATACCACTGCTACCTGCTCCTATATACCACTGCCACCTGCCCCTATATACAACTGCTACTAGCCCCTATATACCACTGCTACTAGCCCCTATATACCACTGCTACCTGCTCCTATATACCACTGCTACCTGCCCCTATATACCACTGCTACCTGCCCCTATATACCACTGCTACTAGCCCCTATATACCACTGCTACCAGCCACTATATACCACTGCTACTAGCCCCTATATACCACTGCTACTAGCCCCTATATACCACTGCTACTAGCCCCTATATACCACTGCTACTAGCCCCTATATACCACTGCTACTAGCCCCTATATACCCCTGCTACTAGCCCCTATATACCACTGCTACCAGCCACTATATACCACTGCTACCAGCCACTATATACCACTGCTACCTGCCCCTATATACCACTGCTACTAGCCCCTATATACCACTGCTACTAGCCCCTATATACCACTGCTACCTGCCCCTATATACCACTGCTACTAGCCCCTATATACCACTGCTACTAGCTCCTATATACCACTGCTACTATCCACTATATACCACTGCTACTATCCCCTATATACCACTGCTACTAGCCCCTATATACCACTGCTACTAGCCCCTATATACCACTGCTACTAGCCCCTATATACCACTGCTACTAGCCCCTATATACCACCGCTACTAGCCCCTATATACCACCGCTACTTGCCCCTATATACCACCGCTACCTGCCTCTGTATACCACCGCTACCTGCCTCTGTATACCACCGCTACCTGCCTCTGTATACCACCGCTACCTGCCCCTATATACCACTGCTGCCTGCCTCTATATACCATCTACCACTGCTGCCTGTCTCTATATACCATCTACCACTGCTGCCTGCCTCTATATACCATCTACGACTGCTGCCTGCCTCTATATACCACCTACCACTGCTGCCTGCCTCTATATACCATCTACCACTGCTGCCTGCGTCTATATACCATCTACCACTGCTGCCTGCCTCTATATACCATCTACCACTGCTGCCTGCCTCTATATACCATCTACCACTGTTGCCTGCCTCTATATACCATCTACCACTGCTGCCTGCCTCTATATACCATCTACCACTGCTGCCTGCCTCTATATACCATCTACCACTGCTACCTCTGTCCTGTGTAGCTAATCTAGTCTTGTGTAGCTAATCCTGTCCTGTGTACAGTATCACACAAGATAGGATTAGATACACGGTGCAGCACAGTATCACACAGGACAGGATTAGATACACGGCTCAGCAGTCAGTATCTAATCCTCTCCTATGCACTCCTCTCCCCCCTGCGTGTCTTTCCCCATTGTGGTTTATTATTTTTGTTGTGGAAGATGAGGGAGTCGAGGATTATGCGTTCGGTATGGTATAAAAAAGATTAATAAAGGACTTTATTCTGGCCGAGTCTTTATTTACAATACATCTGAGATCTATGTGGCGGCATTATGGGTGATCTATATGGCGGTATTATGTGAGAAGCATATGGTGGTATGTGAGATCACTGGCGGTATTATGTGTGATCTATATGGTGGTATGTGAGAACACTGGCGGTATTATGTGTGATCTATATGGCGGTATGTGAGAACACTGGCGGTATTATGTGTGATCTATATGGCGGTATGTGAGAACACTGGCGGTATTATGTGTGATCTATATGGTGGTATTATGTGAGAACTGTATGACAGTATTGTGTGATCTATTTGATAGTATTATGTGTGATCTATATGGCGGTATTATGCGAGAACACTATGGCAGTATTATCTTCAGAAAGCGGACCCATTCTATGGTGGTTCTGGCTGAGCACCTGCACGCGGGTCTGGGGTAATAGAGGGGACAGCATGACCTCCAGTTAGGTGTAGTCAGGGGAAGGCTGGTGAGGTAGCTGAAGAGAGGGGTCTCATTTTTATTGTTACTATATGGCTACATTTCCTTCCCAGCGTCACCCCGGACTGCGCCTGTCGCCTCGCTTTCACACATCGCCAGGACAGGATGGAGAAGACAGGATCTGAGGAGGGGAATGGGGTCTGCATGCAAAGTCTGGATCAGACCAGGCCAACAATCCGCAGAAATGTTTCCTGGATTTCTGTGGAGCAGACGGTCCATCCATGTGTATAAAAGACAGCGCTCTATGTACAATCCCTGGCTGCTCCGTGCACCAAACAGGGGGCCCCTATAGACCAGCACACTGCTCTCCTGAAATACTCTGTGCTGCTGTCACCCTGCTCCCTCCACCACATATCTCCCAGAATCCTTGCTGCCTGCCATCCTTGGTGACTGTCTACTTGTCAGTATAAGGCTGCCTTCACCCTATCAGTACTTGGTCAGTATTTTACCTCAGTATTTGTAGCCAAAACCAGGAGTGGGTGATAAATGCAGAAGTGGTGCATATGTTTCTATTATACTTTTCCTCTATTTGTTCCACTGCTGGTTTTGGCCACAAATACTGAGGTAAAATACTGACCAAATACTGATAGTGTGACGGCAGCCATACTCTGCAGTCACCAACAAAATGGCTGCTCACTGGGTTCCTGAATATCATCCTCTCTAATCCCTTAGCAAACACCCAGAAGGGGAGGAGAGGAGACATCACACAGGTCAGCAGACTCCGCCCATATTTACTGCAGTGCAGTAATGTGAGTTAGTTGTACACTAGGTTTTTCTGAAATTTCAGCAGCTGCTCCCCCTAGTGTTGAAAAGTGGAAATTCCAAAACTTTTCAAATTATTTTTCATATTTTACTAAATTATAAGCAAATGATAATATTTTTTAAGTAAATGTAATCATTAATTCTTTACATTTTTACAATTTCTGAAAAAAAATTTTTTTTGATGGCACCTTCCCTTTAAATAATTAAAAAAAAACAGCATGGGGACCACTCTATTATTGATAACCAACTTTGCTAAAGCTGACAGGTGAGGGTTGCGGCCCCAAGCTGTCAGTTTTCTCTGGCTGATTATCAAAAATTCAGGTGAACCCACGCCATTTTTTATTAATTAATTATTTAGAGCACAGGCGCTGGCTGATGAACATTCCCATAAACCGCCGCCTGCTCTCGCTGTTATTAGCAGTAGTCCCATCAGCTGATGCCAGTGACTGGAGGTAAACATTTTACGCTGTCATTTGAACCGCGGCTGTCTGACAGGCCGTTTACTTCGCTTGTTGCGTTTTTTTTCTACTGCTTTTTTTCTGCACGTTTTCTGCCGGTATCCGCACCACACAATGCAATAATCATCATCTCGGATTATTTTTTTTTTTGCTGGCTTTTGTACGCATGTTCCTTTTTTTCTGATGGGTTTTTGGTGCAGAGGAGAAGGAACATTTTTAAGGCGTTTTTAATAGTACAGAAACGGTTTGACTCTGTACTAAAAAATGCATCATTTTTTTTCCCATGCAGTTTTTTTAATCTCCACATAGAACCCATAGAGAAAAACTGAACCAAAACTGCAGCATCTAAGCAGTGTCTTCAGATGCACCAAAGGCGGAAGGTTCCATTAAATCACATTCACTTGGCTGGCTCCGATATTTAGGCCGTGTTCACATGTTGCATAAATCCTGCATTTGTTTCTGCTGCTTTTCTTGCACAGAGTTGAAAAATATGACTCCCCTTTACCCACAGTTATCACTTAGGAGGGGGATAGCCATGTATGAATGTGGCTCTCTTAACCCCTTCATGACCTTGGGATTTTTCATTTTTCCGTGTTCGTTTTTCACTCCCCTCCTTCCCAGAGCCATAACTTTTTTATTTTTCCGTCAATTTGGCCATGTGAGGGCTTATTTTTTGCGGGACGAGTTGTACTTTTGAACGACATCATTGGTTTTAGCATGTCGTGTACTCAAAAATGGGAAAAAATTCCAAGTGCAGTGAAATTGCAAAAAAAGTGCAATCCCACACTGTTTTTTTGTTTGGCTTTTTTGCGAGGTTCACTAAATGCTAAAACTGACCTGACATTATGATTCTCCAGGTCATTACGAGTTCATAGACACCTAACATGACTAGGTTATTTTTTACCTAAGTGGTGAAAAAAAATTCCAAACTTTGCTAAAAAAAAAAAAAAATTGCGCCATTTTCCGATACTCGTAGCGTCTCCATTTTTCATGATCCGGGGTCAGTGGAGGGCTTATTTTTTGTGAGCCGAGCTGGCATTTTTAAGGAGAGCATGTTGGTGCAGATATGTTCTTTTGATCGCCCGTTATTGCATTTTAATGCAATGTCGCGGTGACCAAAAAAAACGTAATTTTGGCGTTTTGAATGTTTTTCTCACTACGCTGTTTAGCGATCAGGTTAATGCTTTTTTTTATTGATATTGACGCGGCGATACCAAATATGTGTAGGTTTGATATTTTTTTTTTATTGATTTATTTTGATTGGGTTGAAAGGGGGGTGATTTAAACTTTTATAATTTTTTTTTTCACATTTTTTTTACCTTTTTTTTAAACTTTTGCCATGCTTCAATAGCCATGGGAGGCTAGCAGCAGGCACAGCACGATCGGCTCTGCTACATAGCAGCGATCTGCTGTTCGCTGCTATGTAGCAGAAAATAAGGTGTGCTGTGAGCGCCGACCACAGGGTGGGGCTCACAGCTGCCGGGGATCTGTAACCATAGAGGTCTCAAGGACCTCTATGGTTACAATACTGAAGCATCGCTGACCTCTGATCATGTGACGGGGTCGGCGATGCCGTCATTTCCGGCCGCCCGGCCGGATGCGGTAGTTAAATGCCGCTGTCTGCGTTTGACAGCGGCATTTAACTAGTTAATAGGTGGGGGCAGATCGCGATTCTGCCCGCGCCTATTACGGGCACATGTCAGCTGTTCAAAACAGCTGACATGTCCCGGCTTTGATGCGGGCTCACCGCCGGAGCCCGCATCAAAGAGGGGCTTCTGACCTCGGACGTACTATCCCGTCCAAGGTCAGAAAGGGGTTACTATTAAAATGAAATGCTATAAATTACAATGTAGAGATCTTCACTTGTAAAACTCATATACATGTTTCTGGAGAAAATGTAATATCCAAATGGCGGTGCTCAAGGGCAACATAACGTGAGTAAGGTGAATTTAGGCACTCACTGCTGCTCACTTGCCGGACTATTAACCAGTCGTAGCTGTATAGTACAGAGAAGATGTGGAAACCACAAAGAAAACGACCAACAAGGGTAACTATAATCAAAATACAAAACTCTTTATTCAATATACATATTAAAAATTACTATGACATAAATAGGACACAGATGGGGAAATGGATTAGGTCACAATGCAGGTACTCCCCTATAGAAAACATGTAGGCCTAGCACTGGCTCCCTATAAAATGTGAAAACAGAGTATAGATATTGGGAGGAAACACCAAAAGTAATGGAATGGCTAAGGTAAGTGTGAAACACACTACATACCCCTGAATACTGTGCCCTGGAACCAACGGATATATAATGTATAAGTCTCCATCATGCCCATTAGACTATAGTACACATGTAAAAAATAAGGCCCAGAGAACTTAGACTGCTATGAACGTCCAGAATGACCGCTGGAACCAAGCAAGTGAAACATGGAGTAAACCAGGTTGATAAACAACAAAAGCCATACCCGAAAACACTAACCCCGACACCAGGAGAACAGCCAGGAAGGTGCACATGCACCCATATACATGAAAGCAGATGACATAGTCTAATCTTAATTACCTGGTCCTGGGCGGTTTAGCAGGTGTGAGCCAAGTGCGTGGCCGACACGTCTACCCGACGCCGGGGCTCCTTCGTCAGGGGTGCGTGTCAGAATGTCGCTAGGCCGGAGTTTAAATATGTGGCCGCCAATATCTGCAGCGGCGTCCGTCGGAAATGACGCAGGCGTTGCCAGGACAACCCTACCCACAGTGGCGGCGACGTCACGCAGGGGCGCCGCCAAAGTCATGGCAACCGCCCGAGCGTCCAGACGCCGCAGGCCGCGGGGAGCAGCGATGCCCAGCACGCATGCGTACAGGCGGCGCAACTGCAGATGTGAGACACTGACTGGACTCGGGATAACCACAGCAATACAGGTAAGTAACTAGTAACAAACTCCAACTGGGCTGATTTAAAGAACCTGTATACGTATATATCACTCTCCCAGATGCCCCTATGGTGCCCACTCATGTGTGATATAATCCCCTCAATATACTCCTCAGAAATCCGATGGCGTTGCCACAAATGCTTACATAGGAACCGGCCTGATGACACTAGCATGCGATTGATACCCATACATGGCATATGCCATGATACCATAAACCAGAAGAAATTACAATGACAAATACACATATACAACCAGAAAAAACAAAAAGGGAAAAACATAAAAACAGAATATATATGGGAGAATATACAAATATATGTAGCTGTCCACCGACAAGATGAAGACCCACAAGAGGGAATTGGATGATGTTTCTTCAGGACACAATAGGTCCGAGGTATCCCACGATGGACAGGTAATGGCTTGGGTCCAATCAAGAAGTCGTCTGACAAGTCCACAATACAACAAGAACGAATCTAAGAAATAAAAACAATATTAAAAACAAATAGAGGTGCACCCGATCATGCACCCAACCATCTCCTATATACCGGCCGCGATCACAGAAACGACGCAAAGCTAATGGTCTCGTTCAGACCGTGGGGATGGACGCTATTGAGCGTCCATATCCACCGAGTCTCGAGCTGTGCCAAACGTTGTGAGATGTTCCCGCCCCTAATATTTGTTTCGATCAAATCGATACCCATAACCTGTAGAGCACTACTGTCACAGTTGTGATGTTGTTTAAAATGTCGGGGTATCGTTTTCAGTAACTGAATATCTGTTTCAGAAGCAGCTGCCTCGATCCCCCGAACGTGCTCTCTTACTCTGATCTTTAATTGACGCGTGGTGAGCCCCACGTAAATTAAAGGGCACGGGCAGGATGCATAATATACAACATTCTTAGACGTACATGTTATATATTTCTTGATATCAAACGACTTCTGTCCTGTAGAATCCACAAACGTATCTGCCCTCATGATATTTTTACAGGCTATACACTTGCCACAGGTGCGACAGCCACCTCTCGGTCTATTGTTAGGATCATTTAGAAATGTCCTAGGAGGCATGCTTGTGTAGTGGCTGCGCACCAAGTGGTCCTGTAAGTTCTTAGCCCTACGGTACGCAATTGTAGGTCGATTAGGCACCAATTTAGCTAACGTCGGGTCGGTCTTAAGGATAGGCCAGGCCCGCTCTAGGGCAGCACGGATGGCACCCGCCCGTGAGCTAAAATTCGTAACAAACCTAATGGTGCCGGACCCATCACCCCTTTCTGAATTTTTATAGAGGAGTGTGTCTCTATTGCTGTGCTTAGCGCGTAGGTATGCCCTCTTTATCGCGCGATTGCTGTACCCTCTTTCCTTAAAACGGGATTTTAGAGCATCCGCCTGTGCTTCAAACTCAGCGTTAGTGGAGCAGATGCGGCGTATCCGCAGGAATTGTCCAATTGGGACAGAACGGACCATATGCGCTGGATGGAAGGAGGAAGCGTGAAGGAGCATATTAGTGGCAGTTGGTTTTCTATACACTGTAGTTTGAACAGTATCGGCCCTATCTTTGGTAAGCCTAACATCAAGGAAATCAACACTAGAGTCACTAGATGTTGCTGTCAGTTTGATATTTCTATCATTTGCATTCAAGGTAACCACGAACTCGGAAAAGGTCCTCTGGTCACCCTGCCAGACCACAAGAATGTCATCTATGTAGCGCGTCCATAAAAGGACGCGCTCCATAGATAACAGACTGTCTGACCGTAGGAGGTCCCTTTCCCACAGCCCCAGGAACAGATTAGCATAGGAGGGCGCAAAGGCCGCTCCCATGGCTGTTCCCTGGAGCTGCAGGAAAAAGGACCCCCTAAACGTAAAGAAATTGTGAGTGAGTGTAAATCTTAGGATGTCCAGAAGAAAGTCCCGAAAGTCAGGGGAACAATTGGACGCAGATAAAAAGAAATCGGTAGCTGCTAAACCATCATTGTGCCGAATGCTCGTATACAATGATTCTACGTCCATTGTCCCCATAATTGTATCGGTACCCAGCTTCAGGTCATCAACCCGCCGTAGGAGCTGATTTGTATCTTTTAAATAGGACGGGAGCTCCTCTACCAGTGGCTGTAATACCGAGTCTATCCATTTATTAATCGCCTCAAGATAATTACCTCGCCCTGACACGATAGGGCGACCAGGCGGCACAGAGGTATTTTTGTGAGTCTTAGGGAGGAGGTAACACGTTGGAATCGTAGGCTCCGTTATAGTCAATGCTGTGCCAAGTTCTTTCGTTATAGTGCCTCTATCCGTAGCACTCTGAAGGATCTCCCTGAGTTCTACACAGCAGGCGGACAAGGGGTTAAACGTCAACTTCTTATAGCATGTTGTATTTAACAATTGGCGCATGGCCTCCTTTTCGTACATGTCAGTAGGCCATATAACGATATTGCCCCCCTTGTCCGCCGGCTTGATCACGACCCCAGGGAGATCCCTCAGGGTTTTAAGTCTAACTCTCTCGCTAGCCATAAGATTATCATTTAGTATGAATTTAGGAATACGTATAAGTTCCTCACTAACCACCTTTACAAACATATCGATGGCTCCACAGCTAGACAGTGGAGGAAATCTCTTTGATTTTAAACGGATGGACTGTGGGATCCTACCTCCTTCCTCAACGTGCTGCTCCCTGGATAGTTCTTCTAATGTCCTTAAGGCCGACTGTTCGCTTTCTGTAGGGAATAATTGATGTAAGTTATCATCATAAAAGAATCTTTTAAATAAAAGTGAACGAGCAAACAAATGCAGGTCCTTCACCACCGTAAAGCCGTCAAATCCAGCTGTTGGCGAGAAGGACAAACCCTTGTACAGAAGCGAACAGTCGGTCTCCGACAGTACATATTTACTCAGGTTAATTACCTTATTCGTATCACTTGGCATATCAAAATGGCGAGGTTTCTGCCTCTTGTATGGGTGGTAGTTATAATTTCTCGGTCTGTTATAACTCGCACCAGAACGTGTCACTACCGAGGATGTGGAAGCATTCTGGACGTTCATAGCAGTCTAAGTTCTCTGGGCCTTATTTTTTACATGTGTACTATAGTCTAATGGGCGTGATGGAGACTTATACATTATATATCCGTTGGTTCCAGGGCACAGTATTCAGGGGTATGTAGTGTGTTTCACACTTACCTTAGCCATTCCATTACTTTTGGTGTTTCCTCCCAATATCTATACTCTGTTTTCACATTTTATAGGGAGCCAGTGCTAGGCCTACACGTTTTCTATAGGGGAGTACCTGCATTGTGACCTAATCCATTTCCCCATCTGTGTCCTATTTATGTCATAGTAATTTTTAATATGTATATTGAATAAAGAGTTTTGTATTTTGATTATAGTTACCCTTGTTGGTCGTTTTCTTTGTGGTTTCCACATCTTCTCTATGTTTCTGGAGAAGCAAATAAGGGGTACAGGGACCCCATTCTCCTAAAATGCACAAGAAGCAGAAATCAGCGTGTTCATAGGTAAGTAATGAAAGTCCAGTATTTACTGAAAAATCAATTCTTAAAAAATTTGGAAAGTAGACCCCCTAAGGAACTTATCTAGATGTGTTTTGAGCGCTTTGACCCACCAAGGGCTTCACAGAAGTTTATAATGCAGAGCCGTAAAAATAAAACAAAAATTTTTTCCCACAAAAATTATTTTTTTAGCCCCCATTTTTGTATTTTCCCGAGGGTAACAGGAGAAATTGGACCCCAAAATTTGTTGCCCAATTTGTCCTGAGTGCGATTATACACAATATGTGGGGGGAACCACTGTTTGGGCGCATGGGAGGGCTCAGAAGGGAAGGAGCGCCATTTGGAATGCAGACTTAGATGGAATGGTCTGCAGGTGTCACATTGCGTTTGCAGAGCCCCTAATGTACCTAAACAGTAGAAACCCCCCACAAGTGACACCATTTTGGAAAGTAGACCCCCTAAGGAATTTATTTAGATGTGTGGTGAGCGCTTTGACCCACCAAGGGCTTCACAGAAGTTTATAATGGAGAGCCGTAAAAATAAAACAAAAATTTTTTCCCACAAAAATTATTTTTTAGCCCCCAGTTTTGTATTTTCCCGAGGGTAACAGGAGAAATTGTACCCCAAAATTTGTTGTCCAATTTATCCTGAGTGCGCTGATACACCATTAGTGGGGGGAACCACTGTTTGGGCGCATGGGAGGGCTCGGAAGGGAAGGAGCTCCATTTGGAATGCAGACTTAGATGGAATGGTCTGCAGGTGTCACATTGCGTTTGCAGAGCCCCTAATGTACCTAAACAGTAGAAACCCCCCACAAGTGACACCGTTTTGGAAACTAGACCCCCTAAAGAACTCATCTAGATGTGTTGTTAGAGCTTTGAACCCCCAAGTGTTTCACTACAGTTTGTAACGCAGAGCCGTGAAAATAAAAAAAAAATAAACTTTCCCCAAAAAATTATTTTTTAGCCCCCAGTTTTGTATTTTCCCAAAGGTAACAGGAGAAATTGGACCCCAAAAGTTGTTGTCGTATTTGTCCTGAGTACGCTGATACCCCATATGTTGGGGTAAACCCCTGTTTGGGCACAAGAGAGAGCTCGGAAGGGAAGGAGCACTGTTTTACTTTTTCAACGCAGAATTGGCTGGAATTGAGATCGGACGCCATGTCGTGTTTGGAGAGCCCCTGATGTGCCTAAACAGTGGAAACCCCCCAATTATAACTGAAACCCTAATCCAAACACACCCCTAACCCTAATTCCAACAGTAACCCTAACCACACCTCTAACCCTGACACAACCCTAACCCTAATCCCAACCCTATTCCCAACTGTAAATGTAATCTAAACCCTAACCCTAACTTTAGCCCCAACCCTAACTGTAGCCCCAACCCTAACCCTAGCCCTAACCTTAGCCCTAACCATAACCCTAACCCTAGCCCTAACTCTAGCCCTAACCCTAACCCTAGCCCTAACCCTAACCCTAGCCCTAACCCTCGCCCTAACCCTAGCCCTAACCCTAACCCTAGCCCTAACCCTAGCCCTAACCCTAGCCCTAGCCCTAACCCTAGCCCTAACCCTAACCCTAGTCCTAACCCTAGCCCTAACCCTAACCCTAACCCTAGCCCTAACCCTAGCCCTAACCCTAGCCCTAATGGGAAAATGGAAATAAATACATTTTTTTAAATTTTTCCCTAACTAACGGGGTGATGAAGGGGGGTTTTATTTACTTTTATAGCAAGTTTTTTAGCGGATTTTTATGATTGGCAGCCGTCACACACTGAAAGATGCTTTTTATTGCAAAAAATATTTTTGCGTTACCACATTTTGAGAACTATAATTTTTCCATATTTTGGTCCACAGAGTCATGTGAGGTCTTGTTTTTTGTGGGACGAGTTGACGTTTTTATTGGTAACATTTTCGGGCACGTGACATTTTTGATCGCTTTTTATTCCGATTTTTGTGAGGAAGAATGACCAAAAACCAGCTATTCATGAATTTCTTTTGGGGGAGGCGTTTATACCGTTCCGCGTTTGGTAAAATTGATAAAGCAGTTTTATTCTTCGGGTCAGTACGATTACAGCGACACCTCATTTATATCATTTTTTTATGTTTTGGCGCTTTTATACGATAAAAACTATTTTACAGAAAAAATAATTATTTTTGCATTGTTTTATTCTCAGGACTATAACTTTTTTATTTTTTTGCTGATGATGCTGTATCATGGCACGTTTTTTGCGGGACAAGATGACGTTTTCAGCGGTAGCATGGTTATTTATATCTGTCTTTTTGTTCGCGTGTTATTCCACTTTTTGTTCGGCGGTATGATAATAAAGCGTTGTTTTTTGCCTTGTTTTTTTTTTTTTTTCTTACGGTGTTTACTGAAGGGGTTAACTAGTGGGCCAGTTTTTTAGGTTGGGTCGTTACGGACGCGGCGATACTAAATATGTGTACTTTTATTGTTTTTTTTTATTTAGATGAAGAAATGTATTTATGGGAATAATATATATATTTTTTTCATTATTTAGGAATATTTTTTTTTTTTTTTTACACATTTGGAAATTTTTTTTTTTACTTTTTTATTTTGTCCCAGGGGGGGACATCACAGATCGATGATCTGACAGTTTGCACAGCACTCTGTCAGATCACCGATCTGACATGCAGCACTGCAGGCTTCTCAGTGCCTGCTCTGAGCAGGCTCTGTGAAGCCACCTCCCTCCCTGCAGGACCCGGATCCGCGGCCATCTTGGATCCGGGCCTGGAGCAAGCAGGGAGGGAGGTAAGACCCTTGCAGCAATGCGATCACATCGCGTTGCTGCGGGGGGGCTCAGGGAAGCCCGCAGGGAGCCGCCTCCCTGCGCGATGCTTCCCTATACCGCCGGCACATCACGATCATCTTTGATCGTGGTGTGCCGGGGGTTAATGTGCCGGGGGCGGTCCGTGACCGCTCCTGGCACATAGTGCCGGATGTCAGCTGCGATAGGCAGCTGACATCCGGCCGCGATCGGCGGCGCTCCCCCCGTGAGCGCTGCCGATCACATATGACGTACTATCCCGTCGGTGGTCATAGGGGCCCACCCCACCTCGACGGGATAGTAGTCTAATGTCAGGGGTTAAATATTGTACCAACTTTGTAAATACAATCACAATGGCCCACATAAGGATCCCTAACTTTACAAAAATGTACAGAAGGATCTTGTCTTATTTTGGACACTGCTGTATCTGCGGAAATTTAAAGTTGGAAGTTTGATCAAATTTTGCTCAAAAATGTATTTACAGTGCAGTTAGTTGCTTTGAATTAAATGTTCCTTACCAAGCTCTGGGGTCTCTCCAGGTCCAAAAGCGAAATAAATTTAGGGTGTAAAAAAAGAATCAGCAACACGCCAGTCAACACTCCTGTCACCATATCATTCCGGGTAATTTCTGAATTACTGTCTGCCCTCCTTTTCCATTTTGCGTGCAAAGTCCTCTTTTGACAACTTTACTCCAAACCAGGATTTCTGACATCAAGTATCCATGTGGTAAAATTAGATTTATTTTTTCTTAACTCACAATTTAAACTCCTTTCCCAACCAAGGAAATTTGGGTTCAGGAGTATCTAAATTGTTTGTAAAATTCAAGATGATTTCAATGTGCCTCAAACCGATCTGCTCATCCATAGTCAATAAGTCTCTCAGCCACTTGAAATTCAAGCCACCAATGATGTTCCTTTTTGTTACTCCCTTCATTTAAAGTTTGATAATTACCCAAATTAATGTCATAAAAAGTAATTATAGGAACTTTCATCTCTGAAGTAATAAAACAGTTCAAAATGAATATTTTAAATACTTTTTCTTGCTGAACATAATATATTAAATAATTTTATCTTATCTGGCAACACTGCATCGTAATCCTATTTCCACAATAGAATTCTTTATCCACAGCACAGCTAATATAACAAGTGCATATTTAAATTTAGAATTTTCAAAACATTTTGTTCCAAGCACCACTAGAAACTAACTTCCCAAAAGAATAAACTGTTAATATCACAGTGTATAATTCTAATTTGCTTGTGTTCAGTGGACTAAACCTGCTGTGATCACAAATGTACATGAGAAGAAAGCCCTGGTGTGCTGCTTCAGTTACCGCATTGCATATATTTTCTACTGAATTCAAAAGCAGCATGAATATTTTTAAGCTGATTGATGCTTTCAGTCAAAGCTTTCGTATTTGTCAAATCTGCAATAGTTTTGCGGATTTTCATAGTTTTATAAAAGTTTATATTTCAATATGAGATTGAAAAATTGTATTATACATTATGCGACATAAGTATTTGACCACCCCTCTTAATTATTGAGTTGATGTACAGCGACACCCATTGTAAATACGTACCGAAAAGTCAAGCACACAGCCATGCAATCTGCATACACAAAAACTGGAAGTTTTGCGCTCTATACATAGCTATAGAGGAGGAAGAGGATGCAACTTGTCTTTGGAGCTGGGACAAGCGGGAAGAATATTCTTTTTGCAAATATTGTTTTTTTAAATGTGTTGGTGAAGAATGCCATGACAGGGAACATTAATAAAGAAAAGGAGTATGTTAAGAGATATTATTAAAGGAAGAGGAAAAATCCAGCGTGGAAGCAGGAAAATAAAAAGTCAGATTTTATTGAAGAAATAAATCACATCCATAAAAACATGGTAAGTGCGGTTCTGGTCACAATGGATACAACCGACGCGTTTCAGCTCCGATGGGCCTTATTCTAAACAACCATGAATAAGGCTCATCGGAGCTGAAACGCGTCAGTTGTATCCACTGTGACCAGAACCACACTTACCTTGTTTTTACGGATGTGATTTATTTCTTCAATAAAAATCGACATTTTTCTTACCTGCTCCCATGCTGGATTTTTCCTCTTCATTTGCCTCAGCCGGATCCCAGGCTTTTCCGTGCACTTCTCAGCAGGATTGTGGCTGCATCAACGATGAGCCGACTCTCCTTTTCCCCTTCTCCACTTGTTTCATTATTAAAGGAAGGGGCCAGCATGAGGGACATAATTACAGGATGGGGATCAGGACTGAGGGCACTATTACAGGATGGGGGACATTGTTAAAGAAAGTGATGAGGATAGGGGACGTAATTAAATAAAGGATCTAGGATGGGGGACATTATTAAAGAAAGAGTCCATGAGGATGGACCATAAAAAAGATTGAGTGCCATGATGAGAGAAACTATTAAATCAAAGGGTCAGTACTACAAGTATTACTACAGGATGTGAGCCAGGATGAAGGACATTATTATTAAAGAAAGGGGCAAGGGTGAAGGGCGTTGTTTAAAAAGGGTCCAGGAATTACTACAGGATGAAGACCAGTACACAGGGCATTATTACGGGATTTGGCTAAGGATAGAGGACATTATTATAGGATAAGAGCCAGGTCACAGGATATTATTTTGGAATGCGAGATATTATTACAGGATAGAAGTGATGAAGGGGGAAATTATTACAGGATAGGGGCCAGGATGGAGGTCATTTTTACAGGAAAAGGGCCAGGATCGGTGACATTATTTCAAGATGCTTGATAGAATTTCTGAATTATGCAAATAATGAGGAACATAAAGTTTAGGTTTATAGTAACAAGTGGGGGACATACAGTTATATGAAAAAGTTTGGGCACCCCTATTAATCTTAAGCTTAATGTTTTATAAAAATTGTTTTTTTTGCAACAGCTATTTCAGTTTTATATATCTAATAACTGTTGGACACAGTAATGTTTCTGCCTTGAAATGAGGTTTATTGAACTAACAGAAAATGTGCAATCTGCATTCAAACAAAATTTGACAGGTGCATAAGTATGGGCACCCTTATCATTTTCTTGTTTTAAATACTCCTACCTACTTTTTACTGAATAACTAAAACACTTTTTTTGGTTTTCTAACCTCATTTAGCTTTGAACTTCATAGCCAGGCGTATGCAATCATGAGAAAAGCTACTTAAAGTGGCCACTTGCAAGTTGTTCTCCTGTTTGAATTTCCTCTGAAGAGTGGCATTATGGGCTCCTCAAAACAACTGTCCAAAGATCTGAAAACAAAGATTATTCAACATAGTTGTTCAGAGGAAGGATACAAAAAGCTGTCTCAGAGATTTAACCTGTCAATTTCCACTGTGAGGAACATAGTAAGGAAATGGAAGAACACAGGTACAGTTCTTGTTAAGGCCAGAAGTGGCAGGCCAAGAAAAAAATCAGAAAGGCAGAGAAGAAGAATGGTGAGATCAGTCAAGGACAATCCTCAGACCACCTCCAGAGAGCTGCAGCATCAACTTGCTGCAGATGGTGTCACTGTGCATCGGTCAACTATACAACGCACTTTGCACAAGGAGAAGCTGTGGGGAGAGTGATGCGAAAGAAACCGTTTCTGCAAGCACGCCACAAACAGAGTCGGCTGAGGTATGCAAAAGCACATTTGGAGAAGCCAATTTCTTTTTGGAAGAAGGTCCTCTAGACTGATGAAACCAAGATTGAGTTGTTTGGTCATACAAAAAGGCGTTATGCATGGCGGCCAAAAAACACAACATTCCAAGAAAAACACTTGCTACCCACAGTAAAATTTGGTGGAGGTTCCATCATGCTTTGGGGCTGTGTGGCCAATGCCGGCATCAGAAATCTTGTTAAAGTTGAGGGACGCATGGATTTCTCTCAGTATCAGCAGATTATTGACAATAATGTTCATGAATCAGTGACAAAGTTGAAGTTACGCAGGGGATGGATCTTTCAGTAAGACAATGATCCAAAACACCGCTCCAAATCTACTCAGGCATTAATGCAGAGGAACAATTACACTGTTCTGGAATGGCCATCCCAGTCCCCAGACCTGAATATCATTGAACATCTGTGGGATCATTTGAAGAGGGCTGTCCATGCTCGGCGACCCTCAAACTTAACTGAACTGGAATTGTTTTGTAAAGAGGAATGGTCAAAAATATCTTCATCCAGGATCCAGGAACTCATTAAAAGCTACAGGAAGCGACTAGAGGCTGTTATTTTTGCAAAAGGAGGATCTATTAAATATTAATGTCACTTTTCTGGTGGGGTGACCATACTTATGCACCTGTCAAATTTTTTTTGAATGCAGATTGCACAATTTCTGTTAGTACAATAAATCTCATTTCAAGGCAGAAACATTACTGTGTCCAACAGTTATTAGATATATGAAAATGAAATAGCTGTTGCAAAAAAAACTATTTTTATAAAACATTAAGCTTAAGATTAATAGGTGTGCCCAACCTTTTTCATATACCTGTAAAATGCCAATATAATACAAAAGGTTTAGCATGAGCAAAAGCTCACTGGATATGAATACTTTATCAAAGCACTATATATCCTGACTTGAACACTAGGTATAAGGGTGTTAGGTGTCGAGTTCTCACTGCTGCACAGGGGGAATCTCGAACCACCTCCGCTGCAGTCTCCCATTCTTCTCCAGCCACAGTGGAGTCTGCTGAGCAGAGACGTTGGTCCCAGCGTCTGGCTCAGGCAGATACTGTGCGCTTAGTTACTGCTGATCTTCCAGATTCAGCCATTGTAACCAGCACTGTTCTCCGGTGAGCAGATGCTCCTGGGACTAAGTCCTGCTTTATCGCTACTGGGCATGCCCAAGGGACGACCTCTCATTGGAGGTCAGGGGTCACATGCTCAGGTCCTGAAGCAGTTCCTATTGGAGCACTAGGAAGGTCCTGGAGAGCTTCCTCTATAAAAGGTTCGCATGGCCGCACGGCTAGTATCAACTTAAGTTCATGTGTGTATGAGCTCAGCTTCTTTTGTGGTTGCTGTCAGCATGTGCTCAGGGTCGGCTGTATAGCCACTAGAATTCCGGCACCGCCGGAGAGGAGTTTGGGTGTATGAATTCAGGGTTGGCGTATAGCCACTAGAATTCCGGCACCTCCGGAGAGGAGTTGTTTGGGTGCTGTTGCTGACTGTGTGACCACTATATGCTACTTGCTCCGTTAGAGAGCTGTGATCCTCTGTGAGGTTAACAGGACACAGCGTTATTTTTTATCCCGGCGGCTCTGTGAAGCAACAGAGTTTTCCTTACCAGACCGGGTGACGGAACTCGTGTCTGTTCAGGCGTAATACCGCCATATAGTGCCACCATTTACTAGCAGCAGGTTTCACTCCTGCACGGTGGACCCCGGGCTGCGAACGCACCAATATTATCTCCATATTTACTTGGTGCGTTCCACCAGCCCTAACGAAGGGCTTATAACCAAATGTAAGAAAAAAAAGTCAGATTTCCGGACCGTAAAAAATGGATGAGTACTATGCGAGTGCCTTGTGAGTGTCATGTGAGTACAATGCGATTTTCACATCTAGCATCTGATTTACATCTGAGTGCATTGCGATTGCTATCCGACTGCAATGCAATTTTAACATGAGCTTTTACATACAGCAGTTCTCTGTATGTAAAAGCTCATGTTGAAATCGAATTGTATATACATATATATATATATATATATATGTATATATATATATATATACAGTTAGTGTTGAGCGATACCTTCCGATATCGGAAAGTATCGGTATCGGATAGGATCGGCCGATATTCAAAAAATATCGGATATCGCCGATATCGATACCCGATCCCAATGCAAGTCAATGGGACCAAAATATCGGAATTAAAATAAACCCTTTCTTGCCTTGTAGGTTCATTCTACATGAAGGAAAACAACTAAGAATAATGTAGGATGTATTGTGGGAGGTGGCGGAGACATTAAAGGCAATGAGGTTTAGCCCAATCAAATAGAATAGCATGTTTTTGTTTTTTTTTAATACGTTCGGAGTGAAAAAGATATTGAGTATGTAAATTTTTTTTTATTTTGTCAGATATTGATGTTTCACTATTCCACGCCCTTCCCCTTCTTTTTTTTTCTTTTTTTTTTTTACTTTTCCCACACTTTCATCTTCATCATCATCAGCATCTTTGACATCAACTTCTTCTTCACCTTATTCATCTTCTTCTTCATCTTCTACCTATTTTTTTTTTTTATTACATTCTTCATATTCATTTTATTCAACTATTATTATTCTTCCTATTCTACATATTCTTTTTATTCCACTGTTATTATTCTTCCTATTCTACTTCTTCATCATATTCTCATTTGTGACAGGCATTCCCGTAGTTGTTATCTATAAAAGTTGGAAGATTACACCTTCCGTTCTGCCAGTCACAAAAGTTACATTTGTCCGCGTTCAGTTTGGCCTGCAGCATCAGGCTTTATCCAGGGGCACCACGAGGAGGAACGGACTCACCCCCATACACTGCTTAGTCTTCTTCTGCATATAATTTAGATAATATCTTTTGCTCTGATATTAAGTCTTATGCTTAATGTTCTTCTGCTCTTTGTTCTGCAGCCTCTTGTTCTTCTGCTTCTCGGTCTTCCATGTCGTCGTCTCCAGGGTCGTCGTCTCCAGTGTCGTCATCTCCGCCGTCGTCGTCTCAGCCGTCGTCGTCTCCGCCGTCGTCTTCGTCGTCGTCGTCATCGGGGTGGTCTTCCGGGTCGTCGTCGTCGTCATCAGGGTGGTTTTCCGGGTCGTCGACTTTAGGGTCTTCAACTTGGAAATGTAGCAGAAGGTACAAGAAGGCTGAGAAAATGCCAAGATCCAGCTGATGGAACTGGAACTCGGAAGGCTACCCGAAGGTTCAAGAGCCTATGGAACTACCGAGGACCAGCTGACGTTACTGGAACCCGGTTACTAAGCAGGAGGTACCCGTGCTAAAAAGCACTACCAAGGACCGCCTGACGTTGGCGGAACTCGGATACCCAGAAGGAGGCACCTAAGCCAAAGGCTCTGCCCGGAACCAGCTGACGGTACTGGAACCAGGATGGGGAGCAGAAGGTACAAGAGCAAAAGACACTGCCGAGAACCAGCTGACGGTACTGGAACCCGGATGGGTAGCCGAAGGTCCAAGAGCCAATGGAACTACCGAGGACCAGCTGACGTTACTGGAACCCGGTTACTAAGCAGGAGGTACCCGTGCCCGAAAGCACTACCAAGGACCACCTGACGTTGGTGGAACTTGGATACCCAGAAGGAGGCACCTAAGCCAAAGGCTCTGCCCGGAACCAGCTGACGGTACTGGAACCAGGATGGGGAGCAGAAGGTACAAGAGCAAAAGACACTGCCGAGAACCAGCTGACGGTGCTGGAACCAGGTGGTGGACCTGAAGGTCCACAGGAGAGGAGAGAACAGCTAGGCCGCGAGGCAGCCGCAGTTACCGAACCCCAACAGTCCTACAGGGGGAGCTGGGCCTACTGGCACTACAGAACCAGCCTTGACTACCAGTTCACGCAGCCCACATAGGAAGCTCCTAAACTGGAGGCACCCTGGAGTTGGCTAACCCGACCGCACCACGACGGGGCAAGCATAGGCGTCTCAGTGAGCTTGACACAACCCGGAAACAGCTGACGGTGCTGAAACCAGGCTTGGCACGAGGGAGTACCTGTGACAAGAACACTGCCGAGAACCAGCTGGCGGTGCTGGAACCCAGATGCGTTGCCCCAGTGTGCAAGAGCCAATGGCACGACTGAGGACCAGCTGGCGGTGCTGGAACCCGGTTACTAAGCTGTAGGTGCCCGCGCTTAAAAGCACTACCAAGGACCGCCTGACGTTGGCGGAACTCGGATACCCAGGAGGAGGCACCTAAGCCAAAGGCTCGGCCTGGAACCAGCTGACGGTGCTGGAACCAGGTGGTGGACCTGAAGGTCCACAGGAGAGGAGAGAACAGCTAGGCCGCGAGGCAGCCGCAGTTACCGAACCCCAACAGTCCTACAGGGGGAGCTGGGCCTACTGGCACTACAGAACCAGCCTTGACTGCCAGTTCACGCAGCCCACATAGGAAGCTCCTAAATTGGAGGCACCCTGGAGTTGGCTAACCCGACCGCACCACGACGGGGCAAGCATAGGCGTCTCAGTGAGCTTGACACAACCTGGAAACAGCTGGCGGTGCTGAAACCAGGCTTGGCACGAGGGAGTACCTGTGTCAAGAACACTGCCGAGAACCAGCTGGCGGTGCTGGAACCCAGATGCGTTGCCCCAGTGTGCAAGAGCCAATGGCACGACCAAGGACCAGCTGGCGGTGCTGGAACCCGGTTACTAAGCTGTAGGTGCCCGCGCTTAAAAGCACTACCAAGGACCGCCTGACGTTGGCGGAACTCGGATACCCAGGAGGAGGCACCTAAGCCAAAGGCTCGGCCTGGAACCAGCTGACGGTGCTGGAACCAGGTGGTGGACCCCAAGGCCCACAGGAGAGGAGAGAATAGCTAGGCCGCGAGGCAGCCGCAGTTACCGAACCCCAACAGTCCTACAGGGGGAGCTGGGCCTACTGGCACTACAGAACCAGCCTTGAATACCAGTTCACGCCGCCCAAATAGGAAGCTCCTAAACTGGAGGCACCCTGGAGTTGGCTAACCCGACCGCACCACGACGGGGCAAGCATAGGCGTCTCAGTGAGCTTGACACAACCCGGAAACAGCTGACGGTGCTGAAACCAGGCTTGGCACGAGGGAGTACCTGTGACAAGAACACTGCCGAGAACCAGCTGGCGGTGCTGGAACCCAGATGCGTTGCCCCAGTGTGCAAGAGCCAATGGCATGACCGAGGACCAGCTGGCGGTGCTGGAACCCGGTTACTAAGCTGTAGGTGCCCGCGCTTAAAAGCACTACCAAGGACCGCCTGACGTTGGCGGAACTCGGATACCCAGGAGGAGGCACCTAAGCCAAAGGCTCGGCCCGGAACCAGCTGACGGTGCTGGAACCAGGTGGTGGACCCCAAGGCCCACAGGAGAGGAGAGAACAGCTAGGCCGCGAGGCAGCCGCAGTTACCGAACCCCAACAGTCCTACAGGGGGAGCTGGGCCTACTGGCACTACAGTACCAGCCTTGACTGCCAGTTCACGCAGCCCACATAGGAAGCTCCTAAACTGGAGGCACCCTGGAGTTGGCTAACCCGACCGCACCACGATGGGGCAAGCATAGGCGTCTCAGTGAGCTTGACACAACCCGGAAACAGCTGGCGGTGCTGAAACCAGGCTTGGCACGAGGGAGTACCTGTGTCAAGAACACTGCCGAGAACCAGCTGGCGGTGCTGGAACCCAGATGCGTTGCCCCAGTGTGCAAGAGCCAATGGCACGACCGAGGACCAGCTGGCGGTGCTGGAACCCGGTTACTAAGCTGTAGGTGCCCGCGCTTAAAAGCACTACCAAGGACCGCCTGACGTTGGCGGAACTCGGATACCCAGGAGGAGGCACCTAAGCCAAAGGCTCGGCCTGGAACCAGCTGACGGTGCTGGAACCAGGTGGTGGACCTGAAGGTCCACAGGAGAGGAGAGAACAGCTAGGCCGCGAGGCAGCCGCAGTTACCGAACCCCAACAGTCCTACAGGGGGAGCTGGGCCTACTGGCACTACAGAACCAGCCTTGACTGCCAGTTCACGCAGCCCACATAGGAAGCTCCTAAACTGGAGGCACCCTGGAGTTGGCTAACCCGACCGCACCACGACGGGGCAAGCATAGGCGTCTCAGTGAGCTTGACACAACCCGGAAACAGCTGGCGGTGCTGAAACCAGGCTTGGCACGAGGGAGTACCTGTGTCAAGAACACTGCCGAGAACCAGCTGGCGGTGCTGGAACCCAGATGCGTTGCCCCAGTGTGCAAGAGCCAATGGCACGACCGAGGACCAGCTGGCGGTGCTGGAACCCGGTTACTAATCTGTAGGTGCCCGCGCTTAAAAGCACTACCAAGGACCGCCTGACGTTGGCGGAACTCGGATACCCAGGAGGAGGCACCTAAGCCAAAGGCTCGGCCCGGAACCAGCTGACGGTGCTGGAACCAGGTGGTGGACCCCAAGGCCCACAGGAGAGGAGAGAACAGCTAGGCCGCGAGGCAGCCGCAGTTACCAAACCCCAACAGTCCTACAGGGGGAGCTGGGCCTACTGGCACTACAGAACCAGCCTTGACTACCAGTTCACGCAGCCCACATAGGAAGCTCCTAAACTGGAGGCACCCTGGAGTTGGCTAACCCGACCGCACCACGACGGGGCAAGCATAGGCGTCTCAGTGAGCTTGACACAACCCGGAAACAGCTGACGGTGCTGAAACCAGGCTTGGCACGAGGGAGTACCTGTGACAAGAACACTGCCGAGAACCAGCTGGCGGTGCTGGAACCCAGATGCGTTGCCCCAGTGTGCAAGAGCCAATGGCACGACCGAGGACCAGCTGGCGGTGCTGGAACCCGGTTACTAAGCTGTAGGTGCCCGCGCTTAAAAGCACTACCAAGGACCGCCTGACGTTGGCGGAACTCGGATACCCAGGAGGAGGCACCTAAGCCAAAGGCTCGGCCTGGAACCAGCTGACGGTGCTGGAACCAGGTGGTGGACCTGAAGGTCCACAGGAGAGGAGAGAACAGCTAGGCCGCGAGGCAGCCGCAGTTACCAAACCCCAACAGTCCTACAGGGGGAGCTGGGCCTACTGGCACTACAGAACCAGCCTTGACTACCAGTTCACGCAGCCCACATAGGAAGCTCCTAAACTGGAGGCACCCTGGAGTTGGCTAACCCGACCGCACCACGACGGGGCAAGCATAGGCGTCTCAGTGAGCTTATCACAACCCGGAAACAGCTGACGGTGCTGAAACCAGGCTTGGCACGAGGGAGTACCTGTGACAAGAACACTGCCGAGAACCAGCTGGCGGTGCTGGAACCCAGATGCGTTGCCTATTAAAGATTGTCTTCCTAGAGCCCCAACTAGCAGTGTTGGAGCTAAGGGTAAGCAGGGGGAGCAGAGTGTAGGCCGAAGCCTGCACTGGAGTCAGCTTTGTGTCTGCGTTGCGTTTGCAGGACACTTTGCCGGCTACACAGTGGGGGAACAGATGGCGTTGCTGAACCCCACTAACACAATGGCGTGTGTTTTTCTCTGTGCAGCTAGCACTTGCGGTCAAAAACTAGCGATGTTAGAGCCCGTGTTGAAGCAGGAGGAGGAGTAGAGGAGCAGAGTGTAGGCCGAAGCCTATTTGAACCAATTTCAAAGGAAACCTTTAACCCCCCCTCAGGTGTTACAAAGTACAAGAGACACACCTTGTGCAGTATTAATGCTGCACAAGTGAAAGGTTGCTCTATTAATTTGTCTACTTGCACACGCTGAATGAAAGACATACACAATTTAGCCCATTCTACAGTCAAACTGTAGTGGATGCGTGACTTGGCTTTTTAAGGAGAAGCAGCACAGGTGTCCCAAATAACGCCTTGGTGCTTGGCGCAGCTTCCTGAGCGTTGTTATTTGCTGTACAGGAGTCTGCGCTCTTGTGTTATCCCTTGGCAATGCCCTGTTAGAGCTGCCCGTCTTATGACCTCATTTCATGTTGGCCGGTGCGGTTAACGATGGCCATAAATCCCAGACCCACAGTGCCTTTTCATAAAGTCACACTGCGGTGCTGTGATTCGTGGCCTTGAGCAGTAAATATTTTGGCCGCTCACACACGTCCTTACACCTGCTTCAGACTGGGCGGCCTCTGCTGATCCCTTCTCGCATGCCGCGGCCATGAGGCTGCACAGTCTGAAGAAGGCGGAAGGAGATGAGTTAAGACAGGTGAAGATATGCACTGCTCGTGCCCATCAATCACACCCTCGCAGTCAAAATAAGACAACGAGGAGCATTGTTTCAGGCAGGGCGGACGCACAGGCGCAACAAGCCAACCAATGATGTCAGAAGACGGGAAGCGCTACCAAGGGGGGTGCTGCGTATCATTAGAAAGGAAAGTCACATCTCAGGAACAGTGGAATGGTCTCAATGAGACACATTTTGTACGTTTTGAGTTCCACGTGGGCAAGGACAAAAAGTCAGCCACCTTGTACAAATGCAGCAGTACTGCTGTACAAGGTGGCTGTTATACATAGAAACACCTGGGGGTGGGGGGCAGGCTCCCTTCAATTTCAGTTCATGTGCCTGCGTGGCGTTTGCAGGACACGTTGCCAGCTACACAGCAGGGGAACAGCTGGCGGTGCTGAACCCCACTAACACATTGGCTGGTGTTTTTCTCTGTGCAGCTAGCATGTCCGGGCAGAAACTGGCGTTGTTTGAGCCCAGGGTCAGCAGGAGGAGGAGAGGAGCAAAGTGTAGGCCGAAGCCTGCACTGGTGGCAGCTTTTGTTCAGTTGTGCCAGCGTGGCTTGTGCTGGACACGATGCCGACTACACAGCAGGGGAACAGCTGGCGGTGCTGAACCCCACTAACACATTGGCTGGTGTTTTTCTCTGTGCAGCTAGCATGTCCGGGCAGAAACTGGCGTTGTTTGAGCCCAGGGTCAGCAGGAGGAGGAGAGGAGCAAAGTGTAGGCCGAAGCCTGCACTGGTGGCAGCTTTTGTTCTGTTGTGCCAGCGTGGCTTGTGCTGGACACGTTGCCGACTACACAGCAGGGGAACAGCTGGCGTTGCTGAACCCCACTAACACATTGACTGGTGTTTTTCTCTGTGCAGCTAGCAGTTCCGGGCAAAAACTAGCGGTGTTTGAGCCCAGGGTCAGCAGGAGGAGTAGAGGAGCAGAGTGTAGGCCGAAGCCTAGTTGAACCAATTTCAAAGGTTACCTTTAACCCCCCCCTCAGGTGTTGCAAGGTACAAGAGCCACACCTTGAACAGCATTAATGATGCACAAGTCAAAGGTTGCTCTATTTAATTTTGCTCCTTGCACACGCTGAATTAAACACGTACACTATTTAGCCCATTATACTGTCAAACAGTAGTGGAGGCGTGACTAGTCTACTAGTCTTTTTAAGGAGACGCAGCACAGGTGTACAAATTTACACCTAGGTGCTGTGCGCAGATTCCTTACCGTAGTTATTTGCAGTACAGGAAACTGCGCTCTTGTGTTATCCCTTGGCAATACCCTGTTAGTGCAGGCCGTCTCATGACCTCATTTCATGTTGGCCGGTGCGGTTAACGATGGCCATAAATCCCAGACCCACAGTGGCTTTTCCTAAAGTCACACTGCGGTGCTGGGATTCGTGGCCTTGTGCAGTAAATATGTTCGCCGCTCACACATGTCCTTACACCTGCTTCAGACTGGGCGGCCTCAGCTGATCCCTTATCGCATGCCGCGGCCATGAGGCCGCACAGTCAGAAGAAGGCGGAAGGAGGGGAGTGAAGACAGGGGAACATATGCACTGCTCGTGCCCATCAATCACACCCTCGCAGTCAAAATATATGAGACAACGGGGGCGTTGTGTCGGGCAGGGGGGACGCACAGGCACAGCCAGCCAACCAATGATGTCAGGAGACGGGCAGCGCTAACAATGGGGGTGCTGCGTGTCATTAAAAAGGAAAGTCACACCTCAGGGACATTGTAATGGTCTGTAATGAGACACATTTTGTACTTGTTGAGTTCCACGTGTGCAAGGAGAAAAAGTCAGCCACCTTGTACAAATGCAGCAGTACTTCTGTACAAGGTGGCTGTTATACATAGAAACACCTGGGGGGGTGGGGGGCAGGCTCCCTTCAATTTCAGTTCATGTGCCTGCGTGGCGTTTGCAGGACACGTTGCCAGCTACACAGCAGGGGAACAGCTGGTGGTGCTGAACCCCACTAACACATTGGCTGGTGTTTTTCTCTGTGCAGCTAGCATGTCCGGGCAGAAACTGGCGTTGTTTGAGCCCAGGGTCAGCAGGAGGAGGAGAGGAGCAAAGTGTAGGCCGAAGCCTGCACTGGTGGCAGCTTTTGGTCAGTTGTGCCAGCGTGGCTTGTGCTGGACACGATGCCGACTACACAGCAGGGGAACAGCTGGCGGTGCTGAACCCCACTAACACATTGGCTGGTGTTTTTCTCTGTGCAGCTAGCATGTCCGGGCAGAAACTGGCGTTGTTTGAGCCCAGGGTCAGCAGGAGGAGTAGAGGAGCAGAGTGTAGGCCGAAGCCTAGTTGAACCAATTTCAAAGGTTACCTTTAACCCCCCCCTCAGGTGTTGCAAGGTACAAGAGCCACACCTTGAACAGCATTAATGATGCACAAGTCAAAGGTTGCTCTATTTAATTTTGCTCCTTGCACACGCTGAATAAAACACGTACACTATTTAGCCCATTATACTGTCAAACAGTAGTGGAGGCGTGACTACTAGTCTTTTTAAGGAGATGCAGCACAGGTGTCAAAATTTACACCTAGCTGCTGTGCGCAGATTCCTGAGCGTTGTTATTTGCTGTACAGGAGTCTGCGCTATTGGGATCCCTTGGCCATGCGCTGTGAGCGCTTCCTGTCTTCTGACCTCATTTAATGTCGGCCGTTACGGTTAGCGATGGACATGAATCCCAGACCCACAGTGTGTTTTCAAAAAATCACACTGCGTGGCTGGGATTCGTGGCCTTGTTCAGTAAATATGTTTGACGCTCACACATGTCCTTACACCTGCTTCAGACTGGGCGGCCTCATCTGATCCCTTATCGCCTGCCGCGGCCATGAGGACACCCAGTCTGAAGAAGGCGGAAGGAGATGAGTGAACACAGGCAAACATATGCACTGCACATGCCCATCAATTACACCCTCGCTGTTCAAAAAAATAAGACACCGAGGGGCGTTGTTTCGAGCAGGGCAGACGCACAGGCGCAGCCAGCTAACCAATGATGTCAAAAGACGGGCAGCGCTAACAAGGGTGGTGCTGCGTATCATTAGAAAGGAAAGTCACACCTCAGGGACAGTGGAATGGTCTCAATGAGACACATTTTGTACGTGTTGAGTTCCACGTGGGCAAGGAGAAAAAGTCAGCCACCTTGTACAAATGCAGCAGTACTGCTGTACAAGGTGGCTGTTTTACATAGAAACACCTGGGGGTGGGGGGCAGGCTCCCTTCAATTTCAGTTCATGTGCCTGCGTGGCGTTTGCAGGTCACGTTGCAAGCTACACAGCAGGGGAACAGCTGGCGGTGCTGAACCCCACTGACACATTGACTGGTGTTTTTCTCTGTGCAGCTCGCATGTCCGGGCAAAAACTGGCGGTGTTAGAGCCCAGGGTCAGCAGGAGGAGGAGAGGAGCAATGTGTAGGCCGAAGCCTGCACTGGTGGCAGCTTTTGGTCAGTTGTGCCAGCGTGGCTTGTGCTGGACACGATGCCGGCTACACAGCGGGGGAACAGCTGGCGGTGCTGAACCCCACTAACACATTGGCTGGTGTTTTTCTCTGTGCAGCTAGCACTTCCGGGCAGAAACTGGCGGTGTTTGAGCCCAGGGTCAGCAGGAGGAGGAGAGGAGCAGAGTGTAGGCCGAAGCCTGCACTGGTGGCAGCTTTTGGTCAGTTGTGCCAGCGTGGCTTGTGCTGGACACGATGCCGACTACACAGCAGGGGAACAGCTGGCGGTGCTGAACCTCACTAACACATTGACTGGTGTTTTTCTCTGTGCAGCTAGCAGTTCCGGGCAAAAACTAGCGGTGTTTGAGCCCAGGGTCAGCAGGAGAGGAGCAGAGTGTAGGCCGAAGCCTAGTTGAACCAATTTCAAAGGTTACCTTTAACCCCCCTCAGATGTTGCAAGGTACAAGAGCCACACCTTGTGCAGCATTAATGCTGCACAAGTAAAAGGTTGCTCTATTTGTTTTGCTCCTTGCACACGCTGACTAAAACACGTACACTATTTAGCCCATTATACTGTCAAACAGTTGTGGAGGCGTGACTTGTCTTTTTAAGGAGACGCAGCACAGGTGTCAAAATTTGCACCTAGGTACTGGGCGCAGATTCCTGAGCGTTGTTATTTGCTGTACAGGAGTCTGCGCTATTGTGATCCCTTGGCCATGCGCTGTGAGCGCTTCCTGTCTTCTGACCTCATTTCATTTCGGCCGTTGCGGTTAGCGATGGACATGAATCCCAGACCCACAGTGTGTTTTCAAAAGATCACACTGCGTGGCTGTGATTCGTGGCCTTGTGCAGTAAATAGGTTTGCCGCTTACACATGTCCTTACACCTGCTCCAGACTGGGCGGCCTCAGCTGATCCCTTATCGCCTACCACGGCCAGGAGGCCGCACAGTCTGAAGAAGGCGGAAGGAGATGAGTTAAGACAGGCGAACATATGCACTGCTTGTGCCCATAAACCACACCCTCGCTGACAAAATAAATATGACAACGAGGGGCGTTGTTTCTAGCAGGGCGGATGCACAGGTGCAGCCAGCTAACCATGATGACAAAAGACGGGAAACGCTACCAAGGGGGGTGCTGCGTATCATTAGAAAGGAAAGTCACACCTCAGGGACAGTGGAATGGTCTCAATGAGACACATTTTGTACGTGTTGAGTTCCACGTGGGCAAGGAGAAAAAGTCAGCCACCTTGTACAAATGCAGCAGTACTGCTGTACTAGGTGGCTGTTATACATAGAAACACCTGGGGGGGTGGGGCCAGGTTCCCTTTAATTTCAGTTCATGTGCCTGCGTGGCGTTTGCAGGTCACGTTGCCGGCTACACAGCAGGGGAACAGCTGGCGTTGCTGAACCCCACTAACACATTGGCTGGTGTTTTTCTCTGTGCAGCTAGCACTTCCGGGCAAAAACTAGCGGTGTTTGAGCCCAGGGTCAGCAGGAGGAGGAGAGGAGCAGAGTGTAGGCCGAAGCCTGCACTGGTGGCAGCTTTTGTTCTGTTGTGCCAGCGTGGCTTGTGCTGGACACGTTGCCGACTACACAGCAGGGGAACAGCTGGCGGTGCTGAACCCCACTAACACATTGGCTGGTGTTTTTCTCTGTGCAGCTAGCACTTCCGGGCAGAAACTGGCGGTGTTTGAGCCCAGGGTCAGCAGGAGGAGGAGAGGAGCAGAGTGTAGGCCGAAGCCTGCACTGGTGGCAGCTTTTGGTCAGTTGTGCCAGCGTGGCTTGTGCTGGACACGATGCCGACTACACAGCAGGGGAACAGCTGGCGGTGCTGAACCTCACTAACACATTGACTGGTGTTTTTCTCTGTGCAGCTAGCAGTTCCGGGCAAAAACTAGCGGTGTTTGAGCCCAGGGTCAGCAGGAGAGGAGCAGAGTGTAGGCCGAAGCCTGCACTGGTGGCAGCTTTTGTTCTGTTGTGCCAGCGTGGCTTGTGCTGGACACGTTGCCGACTACACAGCAGGGGAACAGCTGGCGGTGCTGAACCCCACTGACACATCACCTAGTGTTTTTTCTGTGTAGACAACACTTCCAGGTGGCAACTGACAGTGTTGAAACCCAGGGAATCAAAGAGGAGCAGAGTGTAGGCCGAAGCCTGCAGTGGAGCAAGTTGAAAGGGAACCTTTAACCCCCCCCCCCCCCAGGCATTTGTTGCCGAAAGAGTCATCTTGTACAGCAGTAATACTGCACATGGAAAATGGTGGCTCCGAAAATTATGCTCCTTGCAAACGCTGAAGTACACACTCATATAATGTGTCCCCTCACACCGTCAAACCATCCCGGAAGTGGGACTTTCCTTTGTAATGTGACACAGCACAGCCGTCATTCCAACCCCCTTGGTGCCGGGCGCCACCTCCTCAACGTTGTTTGGTTCTGTCACGGAGCCCGCGCTGTAATGTTATCCCTTGGCCATGCACAGTTAGCGGTGCCCGTCTTCTGACATCATGTAGGTGTCAGGCTGGCAGTGCCTGTGCGTCCAAGCTGCCCGAGATCCAACCTTGCAGTGTCATCTAATGTAGTCCCACTGCGGGCCAGGGATCCATGGGCATGCGCAGTGCATATCATCGCCTCTCACTCACCTCCTTCCTGCTTCTTCAGACTGTGCGGCGTCACGGCCGTGGCATGCTATTAGGGATCAGCTGACGCCGCCTAGTCTGAAGAAGCGTGAAGAAGGGGAGTGAGAGGCTAGTATATGCACTGCGCATGGCCATGGATACCAGGCCCACTGTGGGATCACATTAGACGACACTGCGAGGTGTGATTTCGGGCAGCGTGGACGCACAGGCGCAGCCAGGACGACAACAAATGATGTCAGAGGAGGGGCAACGCAAACTGTGCATGGCCAAGGGATAACATAACAGCGCAGGGTCCATGACGGAATCAAACAACGCTAAGGAGGCAGCGCACGGTGCCAAGGGGGTAGCAATGACGGCTGTGCTGCGTCACATTACAAAGGAAAGTCCCACCTCCGGGACGGTTGGACGGTGTGAGGGGACACATTACATGAGTGTGTAGTTCAGCGTTTGCAAGGAGCATAATTTCAAGCGCGACCTTTCCCTTGTGCAGTATTAGTGCTGCACATGGTGGCTCTTTCAGTAACAAACGCCTAGGGGGGGGGGGGGGGACAGGTCCCCTTACATTTTAGTTGTGCCAGCGTGGCGGTCGCATGACACGTTGCCGGATACACAGCTGGGGATCAGCTGACGTTACTGAACCCCAATAACAGAGGAGCGACTGTTGACTGTGCACACAGCACTTCCAGGCACCAACTGGCGGTGTTAGAGCCCAGGGACAGCAGGAGGAGCAGATTGGAGGTATTGCCGCACACACAGCTGGGGATCAGCTGACGTTACTGAACCCCAATAACAGAGGAGCGACTGTTGACTGTGCACACAGCACTTCCAGGCACCAACTGGCGGTGTTAGAGCCCAGGGACCGCAGGAGGAGCAGAGGAACAGAGTGTAGGCCGAAGCCTGATTGGAGCAAGTTGAAAGGAAACCTTTAACCCCCCCCCCCCAGACGTTTGTAGCTGAAAGAGCCATCTGTGCAGCACTAAGGATGCAAAAGGAAAAGGTTGCTCTTTTAATTATGCTCCTTGCAAACACCGAAGTAAACACTAAAAATGTGTCCCTTTATACTGTTAAACCGTTCCGGAGGTGCGAATTTCCTTCGTAATGGGACACAGCACAGCTGTCATTCCTATCCCCTTGATGCCATGCGCTGCCTCCTCAGCGTTGTTTTAAGCTGTCACGGAGCCTGCGCTGTTCTGTTAGCCCTTGGCCATGCCCAATTAGCGCTGCCTGTCTTCTGACATAATTTGGTGTCAGGCTGTCAGTGCCTGTGCGTCCACGCTGCTCCAGATCCCACCTCGCAGTCTCGTCTAACGTAATCCCACTGCGGGCCTTGGAACCATGGGCATGCACAGTGCATAACCTCGACTCTCACTCCCCTCCTTCCCTCTTCTTCAGACTGTGCGGTGTCACGGCCGTGGCATGCTAGGGATCAGCTGACGGCGCACAGTCTAAAGAAGGCGGAGGGAAATGAGCGAGAGCCCGAGGGGAAGATATGCACTGCGCATGCCCATGGATCCCAGGCCCGCAGTGTGACTCAATCAGAAGACACTGCGAGGCGGGATCTCGGGCAGCGCGGCCGCACAGGCGCAGCCAGCCTGACACCAAATTATGTCAGAAGACAGGCAGCGCAAATAGGGCATGCCCAAGGGATAACAGAACAGCGCAGGCTCCGTGACAGCTTAAAACAATGCTGAGGAGGCAGCGCATGGCACCAAGGGGGTAGGAATGACGGCTGTGCTGCGTCACATTACGAAGGAAAGTCCCAGCTCCGGGACGGTATAACGGTATCAGTGAACACATTTTATAAGTGTTAAGTTCTGCGTGTGCAAAGAGCTAAAAAAAAAGAGCTACCTTTTCCTTGTGCAGCATTACTGCTGCACAAGATGGCTCTTTCAGTAACAAACGACGGGGGGGGGGGGGGACAGGTTCCCTTACATTTAGGTTGTTGTGCCGGCGTGGCGGTCGCAGGACACATTGCCAGCTACACAGCTGGGGATCAGCTGACGTTACTGAAACCCAATAACACTGGGTCGTATGTTTTTACTGTGCAGCCTGCACTTCTGAGACGCAACTGGCAGTGTTGGAGCCCAGAAATAGCAGTTCAGGTGGTAGAAAGATGAACACAGCAGGAGACCTGGATGACACCCAATTACTTAATCAGGCAGAGGAGTGGCAAATTCCTGCGAGATCCAGGCCTGGTTCATTTTCAGGAAAGTAAGCCGGTCAACGTTATCGGAGGATAGTCGCATGCGACGGTCTGTTAGTACACCACCTGCGGCACTAAAGACACGTTCCGATAAGACACTAGCCGCAGGGCAAGCCAGCACCTCCAATGCATACTGGCTTAGCTCTGGCCATGTATCCAGCTTAGAGACCCAAAACTTGAACGGGGAAGAGCCGTCTGGGAGTACAGTAAGAGGGCAAGCCATGTAGTCTGTCACCATCTGACGGAACCGTTGCCTCCTGCTGACTGGAGCCGCCGGTGATGGTGTAGACATTTGGGGCGGGCACACAAAAGTGTGCCAGAGTTGTGCCATACTGGGCTTGCCTTGGGCAGAGGCACTGCTTCTGCTCCCTCTTTGGGCAGAGCCTCCCCCACTGCCTCGACGCACTGAGCTGCTTTGTAAAGCACTAGCAGCACTCCTCTCAGTTGGACAGGAGAAGATGATGGAATTCACCAGTGTGTCGTGGTACTCCCGCAATTTACGCTCCCGGGTCAACGCAGGGATGAGGTTTTGGACGTTGTCCCGGTAGCGAGGATCGAGGAGGGTGAACACCCAATAATCAGGCATGTTGAGAATGTGGTCGATGCGGCGGTCGTTTCTCAGGCACTGCAGCATGAAATCCACCATGTGCTGCAGAGTGCCAACTGGCCCAGAAACGCTGTCCCCTGCTTGAGACATGATCTCTGACCGCTCGTCATCACCCCACCCTCGCTGTACACACTGACCACTGGACAATTGTGTCGCTCCCTCCTCTGGACGGAGCTCTTCCTCCTCCATTGACTCCTCCTCATCCTCCTCACAAATTGGTCCCTGCGTACCCCTTTGTGAGGAACCACGTGGCGCTGACTCTCCAGAAGCTGATGGAAAAGGTGACTCCTCATCCCCCACCTCTTCCACCACATCATCCCTTAACCCTTGCAAAGTTTGCTGAAGCAGGCAGATAAGGGGGACAGTCATGCTGACTAGTGCATCATCTGCACTTGCCATCCGCGTGGAATAATCAAAAGGACGCAAAACCTGGCAGACGTCCTTCATAGTGGCCCACTCTGTGGTTGTGAAGTCTGATCGGCGCTGACTGCGACTTCTTTGCGCCTGATGCAGCTGGTACTCCATAACTGCTTGCTGCTGCTCACACAACCGCTCCAACATATGTAACGTGGAATTCCACCGGGTAGGTAGGTCATATATGATGCGGTGTTCCGGAAGGCGGAATCGGCGCTGCAGAGCAGCAATGCGGGATCTGGCCAAGCTGGAACGCCGCAAGTGAGCACACTCTAGGCGGACCTTGTGCAGCAGGGCATCAAGATCCGGATAGTCCCTCAGAAAACTCTGCACAACCAAATTGAGCACATGTGCCAGACATGGGATGTGAGTGAGGTTGCCAAGGGCCAAAGCTGCCACCAGATTTCGGCCATTGTCACACACTACCATGCCTGGCTGGAGATTCGCTAGCAGTAACCACACATCGCTCTCCTGCTTGATGGCATTCCAGAGCTCCTGCGCTGTGTGGCTTTGATGCCCCAATGAAACTAGTTTCAAGACGGCCTGCTGACGTTTGGCCACGGCTGTGCTCATGTCGGTCATAGGTAAACGTTCACGGGTCCATGTGGAGGTGGACTGTGACGGATCCTGCAGAGAGGAATCAGAGGAACTGGTGTAAGAGGAGGAGTCGATGCGTACAGACTGGATTCCTGCAATCCTTGGAGTGGGCAGGACACATCCTGCGCCACTCGCACGATCTGTACCTGGCTCAACAACATTAACCCAATGGGCAGTGAGGGAAACATATCGCCCCTGTCCATGCTGACTGGTCCACGCACCGGTGGTGAGGTGGACCTTGCTACTGACGGCGTTCAGTAGCACATGTTTTATGTTTGCCTCAACATGCCTGTGCAGGGCAGGGACAGCCTGCCTGCTGAAGTAAAAGCGGCTGGGCACCTTGTACTGTGGGACTGCCAATGCCATCAAGTCACGGAAGCTGTCAGTCTCCACCAGCCTGAACGAGAGCATTTCCAGGGACAACAGTTTGGCAATGCCTGCATTCAGAGCCTGTGCTCGGGGGTGGTTGGCCGAGAATGCCCGCCTTTTCTCCCATGCCTGGACTACCGATGGCTGTAGAGTAGACTGGGAGTGTGAGGATGACTGGGAAGGTGGTGCTGTGGGTGGAATTACACTAGGTCTCTGGACAACAGTGGAGGAAGAGGCAACGCGAGATGAAGAGGTGGTAGCTGCCGCTGTTGGTTGGCCTACGTCTTCACTGTGTTTCTGTAACTCCACCGCGTGCCTGTTCCGCACATGTTTCCACATATTTGTGGTATTGAGGTTGCTGACACTTTTACCTCTTTTTACTTTCTGATGACACAGCTTGCATTTGACAAAACAAATGTCATCTGCAACTGTGTCAAAAAAGGACCAGGCACTGCAAGTCTTGGGAGCGCCCTTTTTGGCTTTGGAAAGAGACAGGCTCCTAACGGGTGCCAAAGTGGAGGCTACAGGCTCCGCAGTCTTCCCCCTCCCTCTCCCTCTTTGGCCCGTAAGGGGAAGCTCTTCCTCAGAGCTGCTCCCACCACCTTCCTGTTCCTCACGCCACGATGGGTCAAGGACCTCATCATCTCCACTACCCTCTGCCACCAACTGCTCCTCCTGGGTAGTCTCGGCAGCACAGTACGCATCAGAAAGCGGCACCTGAGTTTCATCATCAGATGCGTACTGCGCTGTGGTCACCGGAGGCACTGGCCCACCTGCCTCTTCAGAGTCAGAGAGATAAAGCTTTTGGGCATCACTGCACACTGCCTCTTCTTCCATTTCTCCAATGCTGCTTGGCTGGCCCCCTGTTTCCAAGCCAAGAGATTCAGAGAACAGAAGTAGAGACGGCTCCTGTCCTGGGCTCTCTGACTGCCTGGCCAATTTGGCAGGTGGTGAAGAGACAGATGGCTGCTCTCCAGTGCTCTGTGCCTGAGAGGATGTGGCACTAACTGAAGTCGATGCCGAGGCGTTAGCTGCCATCCACCTGACAACGGCTTCAATGTGGTCTTCACGTAGCAGCGGTGCACGGCGCTCTCCGACAAAGCTGCGCATGAAGGACTGTTCCCTGCTGAAACTGAGTGACGACGAGTCACCGGCGCCCGCAGCAGGCACAGAATCACCACGTCCTCTCCCTGCTCCTCTCCCTGCTCCGCGCCCACGCCCACGTGCCTTACTCCCTGCCCTCTTCATCTTGGTTGACAGATAAAGATAAGCAGAAAAGTACTAAGGCCTTAGTGTGCTTATTCCTGAAATGCTCCTCCTAACAGGTGTAAGAAACACTAATGTTGTAAATTGTGGACTAAACTTTATTATTTTTCAAATGTGGCCTACACAAGTGTTAAGTTGTGTTTGGTGAACTTAACTTAGCTGGATACGAGTGGAAAGACACCAATAGGAATTTTTTTTTTCAAATTTTAAACAGGCTGCACTATTTGAAAAAAAGTAAATTTTTTCTCAAGGTATGAGGCAGTAACGAACCCTGAGCTGAATCCAACCGGCTATGGCTGCACACAGACTACAGGGCGAGCTGGGCTCACACGGAGACCGTGCAGACAGCCGTAAACGGCGCTGCAAGGCCCAATAAACCCCCTCTAGGTTATCCTATGTAGTGTTTTTCCACTATTTAGCTGGATACGAGTGGAAAGACACTAATAGGAATTTTTGTTTTTCAAATTTTAAACAGGCTGCACTATTTGAAAAAAAGTAAAATTTTTCTCTAGGTATGAGCCAGTAACGAACCCTGAGCTGAATCCAACCGGCTATGGCTGCACACAGACTACAGGGCGAGCTGGGCTCACACGGAGACCGTGCAGACAGCCGTAAACGGCGCTGCAAGGCCAAAAAACCCTCCTCTAGGTTATCCTATATAGTGTTTTTCCACTATTTAGCTGGATACGAGTGGAAAGACACTAATATGAATTTTTTTTTTTCAAATTTTAAACAGGCTGCACTATTTGAAAAAAAGTAAAATTTTTCTCAAGGTATGAGCCAGTAACGAACCCTGAGCTGAATCCAACCGGCTATGGCTGCACACAGACTACAGGGCGAGCTGGGCTCACACGGAGACCGTGCAGACAGCCGTAAACGGCGCTGCAAGGCCCAAAAACCCCCCTCTAGGTTATCCTATGTAGTGTTTTTCCACAATAGAGCTGGAGACTGGTGGAAAGACACTAATAGGAAATTTGAGAAAAAATGTGCAGCAGGCTGCACTAAGAGCAAAAAAGGACAACTGTGTGAGGCAGTGTGAACCCCCCCTGAGCTGAATACAACCGGGTATATGGCTGCACACAGACTACAGAGTGAGCTGCACACACACACACACACAGAGACCTTGCAGAACGCTGTTAAAACAGCGCTGCAAGGCAAGAGCAAGGTGAACAGTGAAGAACACACAGCGTTTTGCTAAATTAGCCTTTGGAAAGGAAAATAAAGCAATTAGCTAGCTCGACTGGCCCTCAGTTAGAACACAGCGTCCTGTCCCTAACTGAAATCACAGCAGAGTGAGCGCAAAATGGCAGCAGCGTTTTTTATAGTGCAGAGTGACATCATTTCAGCAGCCAATCCAAGCCTTGCCAGTACTTACATGCCCACCATGCTAAACAGGATGTGCCCACACTTCCAATCATTCCTCATTGGCTGCTGCGTTCAGTTTGAATTCTGGGAACTTCCGATTCCGGTATCCGATACGCGGGAAGTATCGGAATTCGGTATCGGAATTCCGATACCGCAAATATCGGCCGATACCCGATACTTGCGGTATCGGAATGCTCAACACTATATACAGTATGTATTTAATAAAAGATTATTTTCGGGGAAAGAAATGGCGTGGGCTCCCTGCAATTTTATGTGCCAGAGAGGCAAAGCCAGTGACTGGGGACAGTGTTATGAACTGGTGGTTTAGGAGCAACATGGGACGAGCTCTGAAGGAGGTGGTACCTGTACTGACCGCAGTCCCTAAGCTCAACACAACACTAGAAGTAGCCGTGGGATGCTCCTGTCTCTCCCTAGGCACCTCGTCACAGCCTGAGAACTAACTACCCCTAAAGATAGAAACAGGAAAACTATCTTGCCTCAGAGAAAATCCCCAAAGGATAGATAGCCCCCCACAAGTAATGACTGTGAGTGGAGAGGGAAAAGACATACACAGAATGAAACCAGGATGTAGCACAGGAGGCCAGTCTAGCTAGATAGATAGGACAGGATGGAATACTGTGCGGTCAGTATTAAAAACTACAAAAATCCACACAGTTTACAAAAATCTCCACACCTGACTAAAGGTGTGGAGGGTAAATCTGCTTCCCAGAGCTACCAGCTTAACTGAATTAATCCATACTGACAAGCTGGACAAAACATAGAATGCACAGAACGAATAAGTCCACAACATGTGGACAGAAAAGAGCAAAGCAAGGACTTATCTTTGCTGAACTGGTCAGGATATCAGGGAAATCCAAGCAAAGATGTGAATCCAACCAGGAACCATTGACAAGTGGCACTGGCTGAAGGGAAGAGCCAGGCATAAATAGCCGAGCAGAAAGACAATCAGTGGAAGCAGCTGCAGACTGCTAAATCCAAGGAGCAGCCATTCCACTTAAAACCACCGGAGGGAGCCCAAGAGCAGAACTCACAAAAGTGCCACTTACAACCACCGGAGGGAGCCCAAGAGCAGAATTCACAACAGGGCAGATATTAATAGCCTAGGAAGGGACCATGGTTATTGGCCTTCCCCTGGCTAAAAACATCTGCCCCCTGCCACCGCAGAAAAGGCACATGAATGAATGAGAAGCTGCCGGTGGCAGCATCAGTGACTAGCGCTGACCCACGGTGAACTCTGAAGCATGGGAAAATGCCAGTTCATTTTCCCACGCTCAAGAGGTCACCATGGGTCAAGTTGTGAGGAAGCGCATCATCAATTATGTCACTGTTAATGAATGATGCTGCCGCCGGCAGCTTCTCGTTCATTCATCAGTGGTTTACAGCCAGAGCGGTCACATTAGCATGGCTCCTGGTCATAAACTGTATATCCCCTAGATATGGATTACAGTGTGGGACTGAACATTGGACAGGTATGGGTATATTGTTGGTTTATTATTTTATTTTTATTACAGGAGATCGAGGACATTGTATGGATTAGCAGAAACAATATAATGGTCAAACTTTGTGGTGTTTTATTTTATTAAAATGCTTTATTCTGGCTGTGTCTTTATTTAACCATTTATCAACTATAGGATCAGTAATGGATAAGTGTCTTAATGACACCTCTCCATTACTATGTCAGGCTTGATGTCACCTTTCAATGCAAAGGTGACATTAACCCCACAACTATTACCCCACTTGCCACCACTACAGGGCAATTTGGAAGAGCAAGGCTAAGTGCCGGAATTGGCGCATCTTACAGATGCGCCTTTCTGGGGCAGCTGAGTGCTGATGTTTTTAGCTGGGGGGCCAATATCAATGGCCCCTTCCTAGGCTATTAATATAAGCCCGCAGCTGTCTGTATAGCCTTACCTGGATATTAAATATGGGGGAACCCCACATTTTTTAGGATCACCGATCCTCTACCAAATTTCACAGTGGGTGCAAGACACTGTGGCTTGTACGCATCTCTAGGTCTCCTTCTAACCATTAGACAACCAGGTGCTGTTCTCGGGATGCTTCAGCAAGGCTGGAATTGGACATGTTAATCTTTGCTAAGGACATATGAATGAAGCCGCATACAAGGTTGACCTGGAAAAACAGTTGATTCCTTCTGCTCAGGCAATGTTCCCCAACTCTGACGACTGGTTTTTCCAGCAGGACAATGCGCCATGTCACACAACTAGGTCAATCAAGGTGGGGATGAAGGACCACCACATCAAATCCCTGTCATGGCCAGTCCAATCTCCAGACCTGAACCCCATTGAAAACCTCTGGAATGTAATCCAAAGGAAAATGGATAGTCACAAGCCATCAAACAAAGAAGAACTGCTTAAATTTTGTACCAGGAGTGGCATAAGGTCAACCAAAAAGCAGTGTGAAAGACTGGTGGAAAGCATGCAAAGATGCATGAAAGCTGTGATTAAAAATCATGGTTATTCCACAAAATATTGATTTCTGAACTCTTCCTGAGTTAAAACGTTAGTATTGTTGTTTCTAAATGATTATGAACTTGTTTTCTTTGCATTATTTGAGGTCTGCAAGCAATGCATTTTATTGTTATTTGGACTATTTCTCTTTTTCATAAAATAAATACAAAATTTATTGCTTGAAACTTCGGGGACATATTGTCAGTAATTTATAGAATAAAAAAACAGTTTACATTTTACTCAAAAATATACCTATAAAGAGAAAAATCAGACAAATTGAAAATTTTGCAGTGGTCTCTTAATTTTTGCCAGAGCTGTATATATATATATATGTATATATACAGTGGGGCAAAAAAGTATTTAGTCAGTCAGCAATAGTGCAAGTTCCACCACTTAAAAAGATGAGAGGCGTCTGTAATTTACATCATAGGTAGACCTCAACTATGGGAGACAAACTGAGAAAAAAAAATCCAGAAAATCACATTGTCTGTTTTTTTATCATTTTTTTTGCATATTATGGTGGAAAATAAGTATTTGGTCAGAAACAAACAATCAAGATTTCTGGCTCTCACAGAACTGTAACTTCTTCTTTAAGAGTCTCCTCTTTCCTCCACTCATTACCTGTAGTAATGGCACCTGTTTAAACTTGTTATCAGTATAAAAAGACACCTGTGCACACCCTCAAACAGTCTGACTCCAAACTCCACTATGGTGAAGACCAAAGAGCTGTCAAAGGACACCAGAAACAAAATTGTAGCCCTGCACCAGGCTGGGAAGACTGAATCTGCAATAGCCAACCAGCTTGGAGTGAAGAAATCAACAGTGGGAGCAATAATTAGAAAATGGAAGACATACAAGACCACTGATAATCTCCCTCGATCTGGGGCTCCACGCAAAATCCCACCCCGTGGGGTCAGAATGATCACAAGAACGGTGAGCAAAAATCCCAGAACCACGCGGGGGGAACTAGTGAATGAACTGCAGAGAGCTGGGACCAATGTAACAAGGCCTACCATAAGTAACACACTACGCCACCATGGACTCAGATCCTGCAGTGCCAGACGTGTCCCACTGCTTAAGCCAGTACATGTCCGGGCCCGTCTGAAGTTTGCTAGAGAGCATTTGGATGATCCAGAGGAGTTTTGGGAGAATGTCCTATGGTCTGATGAAACCAAACTGGAACTGTTTGGTAAAAACACAACTTGTCGTGTTTGGAGGAAAAAGAATACTGAGTTGCATCCATCAAACACCATACCTACTGTAAAGCATGGTGGTGGAAACATCATGCTTTGGGGCTGTTTCTCTGCAAAGGGGCCAGGACGACTGATCCGGGTACATGAAAGAATGAATGGGGCCATGTTTCGTGAGATTTTGAGTGCAAACCTCCTTCCATCAGCAAGGGCATTGAAGATGAAACATGGCTGGGTCTTTCAACATGACAATGATCCAAAGCACACCGCCAGGGCAACGAAGGAGTGGCTTCGTAAGAAGCATTTCAAGGTCCTGGAGTGGCCTAGCCAGTCTCCAGATCTCAACCCTATAGAAAACCTTTGGAGGGAGTTGAAAGTCCGTGTTGCCAAGCGAAAAGCCAAAAACGTCTCTGCTCTAGAGGAGATCTGCATGGAGGAATGGGCCAACATACCAACAACAGTGTGTGGCAACCTTGTGAAGACTTACAGAAAACGTTTGACCTCTGTCATTGCCAACAAAGGATATATTACAAAGTATTGAGATGAAATTTTGTTTCTGACCAAATACTTATTTTCCACCATAATATGCAAATAAAATGTTAAAAAAACAGACAATGTGATTTTCTGGATTTTTTTTTCTCAGTTTGTCTCCCATAGTTGAGGTCTACCTATGATGTAAATTACAGACGCCTCTCATCTTTTTAAGTGGTGGAACTTGCACTATTGCTGACTGACTAAATACTTTTTTGCCCCACTGTATATATATATATATATATATATATATATATACATACATATTTATATATATATATATATATATATATATATACAGTGGGGCAAAAAAGTATTTAGTCAGTCAGCAATAGTGCAAGTTCCACCACTTAAAAAGATGAGAGGCGTCTGTAATTTACATCATAGGTAGACCTCAACTATGGGAGACAATCTGAGAAAAAAAAATCCAGAAAATCACATTGTCTGTTTTTTTTATCATTTTTTTTGCATATTATGGTGGAAAATAAGTATTTGGTCAGAAACAAACAATCAAGATTTCTGGCTCTCACAGACCTGTAACTTCTTCTTTAAGAGTCTCCTCTTTCCTCCACTCATTACCTGTAGTAATGGCACCTGTTTAAACTTGTTATCAGTATAAAAAGACACCTGTGCACACCCTCAAACAGTCTGACTCCAAACTGCACTATGGTGAAGACCAAAGAGCTGTCAAAGGACACCAGAAACAAAATTGTAGCCCTGCACCAGGCTGGGAAGACTGAATCTGCAATAGCCAACCAGCTTGGAGTGAAGAAATCAACAGTGGGAGCAATAATTAGAAAATGGAAGACATACAAGACCACTGATAATCTCCCTCGATCTGGGGCTCCACGCAAAAGCCCACCCCGTGGGGTCAGAATGATCACAAGAACGGTGAGCAAAAATCCCAGAACCACGCGGGGGGACCTAGTGAATGACCTGCAGAGAGCTGGGACCAATGTAACAAGGCCTACCATAAGTAACACACTACGCCACCATGGACTCAGATCCTGCAGTGCCAGACGTGTCCCACTGCTTAAGCCAGTACATGTCTGGGCCCGTCTGAAGTTTGCTAGAGAGCATTTGGATGATCCAGAGGAGTTTTGGGAGAATGTCCTATGGTCTGATGAAACCAAACTGGAACTGTTTGGTAGAAACACAACTTGTCGTGTTTGGAGGAAAAAGAATACTGAGTTGCATCCATCAAACACCATACCTACTGTAAAGCATGGTGGTGGAAACATCATGCTTTAGGGCTGTTTCTCTGCAAAGGGGCCAGGACGACTGATCCGGGTACATGAAAGAATGAATGGAGCCATGTATCGTGAGATTTTGAGTGCAAACCTCCTTCCATCAGCAAGGGCATTGAAGATGAAACGTGGCTGGGTCTTTCAACATGACAATGATCCAAAGCACACCGCCAGGGCAACGAAGGAGTGGCTTCGTAAGAAGCATTTCAAGGTCCTGGAGTGGCCTAGCCAGTCTCCAGATCTCAACCTTATAGAAAACCTTTGGAGGGAGTTGAAAGTCCGTGTTGCCAAGCGAAAAGCCAAAAACATCACTGCTCTAGAGGAGATCTGCATGGAGGAATGGGCCAACATGCCAACAACAGTGTGTGGCAACCTTGTGAAGACTTACAGAAAACGTTTGACCTCTGTCATTGCCAACAAAGGATATATTACAAAGTATTGAGATGAAATTTTGTTTCTGACCAAATACTTATTTTCCACCATAATATGCAAATAAAATGTTAAAAAAACAGACAATGTGATTTTCTGGATTTTTTTTTCTCAGTTTGTCTCCCATAGTTGAGGTCTACCTATGATGTAAATTACAGACGCCTCTCATCTTTTTAAGTGGTGGAACTTGCACTATTGTTGACTGACTAAATACTTTTTTGCCCCACTGTATGTGTGTGTGTGTGTTACTGAGTTGTCATCCATTGAATAACATTAGTCCAAGTGCAATCCGATATTTTATTGGATTGCGCTCTTCCGTTTTTCTCGCAAATGGGTATGAGCCCTAATTTGGAGAAAAGGACTGGGGAGGTCGTAGCATGTGGGCTGGTGAGATTTTTCTACTAGGGCTTCTTTTTTTTCGCTGACTGGTCCTGATCATAGTCTAAGCTTGAATAACTTATGAATATAAAATAAATAGTAAAACTGATTATTAGCTTAATTTTTTGCTATGGTATCATGAGATATTGTAAAAAATATTTAATCATTTCCACTACATAATTAGAAAAAGAATTCTACTTTGATTAAAGTCAGAGTATTTTTATGTATGCAATATGATAGCAGAGAAGAAAAATCTACTTTCAGATTTCAGAGCTACTAAGTTTAAGATAATTGCATGAGATTGCATGAGACCGGTTAAACCTGGGCAAGTGTAGAGCACAGCATTTTCAAATATCATGTGTACTATAGTGTGGCCCTTTCACCTTCGGGAAAGAACGGAAATTTTTATAAAGGTTTTCACTTTTAATAATGTCATCGAGCATTGCTTGTATGGTACAACAAATTCCTTCAGCTTCATCCTTAGCGGCTACAAGCAAATTAGAACTTAACAGGTAAAAAGATGAACTACCAATTAGGTCTCATAAAATATTCAGAATTAATTTGCTTTCCATACTTTTTTATTAGCCGCAAGATGATAAGCCAAAATAGAATGTAAATTACAAAACTTTTAATTTTGTTTCTGATGAGGCAAATAGGTCTGCTCCTGTGTTCATTAAGATATTACAGAATAGTTAGATATATATTCTATGTAGCACTAAAATTCTAAACAGATTGGATAGGGAATTACGCAATTCCCTACAATACTATGTTTGCTCTTGAAATAGCATTTTCTAGACGCCTTGAAAACCTGACTTGAAATATATATTTGTTTCCCAATATTCCCATAAACCTGGAATATCACAGACAATTCAAACCATACAATTTAGACCCTTTAGGCTACGCGTTCGGGAATTTTCACGTTTTTTGCTATAAAAACAAGATAAAACCGTGAAATAAAACACATACATTAAGCATCCTATTTATTAGAATGCAATCCGCATTTTTTGTGCACATGCTGCGTTTTTTTCGGCGGCAGAATCGAAAAAAATGCAGCATATTCATCCTTTGTGTAGAATCACGGGGATTCCGCACACATAGGAATGCATTGATCTGCTTCCTTTCCGCATGGGGCTGTGCCCACCATGCAGGAAGTAAGCGGATCATGTGCGGTTGGTACCCAGGGTGGAGGAAAGGAGACTCTCCTCCAGGCCCTGGAAACCATATAATTGTTAATGTTAAAAAAAAGAATTAAACTAAAAAATTGTGATATTCTCACCTTCCGGCGTCCCCGGCTGTCTTCCCGCTCCTCGCGATGCTTCCTTTCTCAATAATGCATTGCGAGAATGACCTGTGATGACATACCAGTCTCGCGACGCTGCTACGTCATCTGGGATCATTGCCGCTAGGCATTATTGGGAACAGGAGTTGCCGGAAGCATCACGAGGAGCGGGAAGCGTGCGGGGGTCGCCGGAAGGTGCATAGGCAGCATCAATAGTAAAAAGTTAGTCACACTTGTCAAACACTGTTTGACAAGTGTGACCAACCTGTCAATCAGTTTTTCAAGTGATGCTACAGATCGCTTGGAAAACACTAGCATTCTGCAAGCTAATTACGCTTGTAAAACGCTAGTATTTAGCGGGAAAACGCATGCCAATTCCACATGCGTTTTTCCCGCGGCAGGGAGTTCTGGAATTGCCGCAGAAATTTCCGCACATAGCCTGAAAGTGTATATCTTAAGACCTTCTATCCCTTTTTTGTTTTTGGACATACTTTATGTAACATCTTCTCTGTACATATGGCTTTTTTTTAGGAATGGAATTGATATTATCATTTGTAGTAAGCTGCAAGAAAAAATGCAGTTGGCTACAACAAGCATGATAAAAAAATAGATGATGGAACAAAATGAAGCAAACACTTTAATTTAGTGCAACATTTAATAAGAAGCGGATTAAGGGCAAGGGCCCTGGGCAGTTTAGAGTGGATGGGCCTCCCCAAAAGCCATTGTTTTTTGTGATATGTCACGTAACGTTTTTTGGCAGGTCATGTGATTGGTCATATATTGATCATACAGATGCTCCGGTACACATCAGTAGATGTAACAAGACAGAGGGAGCAGCACAATATTTTTTCACTTTTGTACAACACTACAGTAGCATGTACAAGTTTGGGTATCCCTGGTCAAAATTATTGCTATTGTGAACAGTAAAGGAAGTTGAAATGATCTCTAAAAGCCCTAAATATATATGATGTCATGGTTAACATTTCAAAAGTTACAAAAAGGAAAATGGGCCAATGCAAAAGTTTAGGAAGCCTTGGAAAGTTTTGTGCTCGGATAACTATGACCAAGGTTTATTACCTTAATTAGCCTGTAAGCTTTATGGCTTATTCACTATTATCATTAGGAAAGGTCAGGTGATGAAAAATTCCCAACTTCATAAAAACCCAGCCTCCTTTAACCTTGTACCAAAAAACAGCAGTCATGGGTTCTTCTAAGCAGCTGCCTAGCACTCTGAAAATGAAAATGGCAGAAGCCCTCAAAGCAGGAGAAGGCTATAGGATGATAGCAAAGCATTTTCAAGTTGCCCTTTTCTCAGTTCGAAATGTAATTAAGAAACAGCAGTTAACAGGATCAGTGGAGGACAAGATAAGGCCTGGAAGACCAATCAAAATTTCAGTGAAAAATGCTCATGGGATTGCTAGAGAAGCAAATCAGAACCCCTGCTTGACTGCAAAAGACCTTCTGAAAAATATAGGAGACTCTGTAGTTGAGTTACATTGTTCTACTGTTCAGAGACACCAGCCACAAATATGCAAAATGTAAAAGATTAAAAATGCAAAGAAAATGTGTTATCTCTAACTTTAGTCCTTTTAGAAATCATTTAATCTTCAAGTTGCTTAACTGTTCAAATAACAGTCATTTTAAAAAGGGGTGCCCAAATTTGCTATGCTATGTGATAAGAGAGCAATATATAAGAAGAAGGGACGCTACTAGAGATGAGCGAGTACTAAAATGCTCGGATGCTCAATGCTCGAATCGAGCAATTCTTAACCTGCTCGTTTCAAGTAGCGAGTACCAATGAGAAATCTGAGCTTTTTTCCAGCAGACCCTACAAAAATGTCCGGGGGGCAGTGCAAATGTTCACATGGATGGGAAAAGTTCTGAACAGGAGGAAAACAGCATGGGGAAGACCCCTGGAAATATGTCTCCCAGATCACTGCTTAGAACAATGGCATCACACTTTTACTCCACTTTAAGGAGTGATAATGAAACATTTCAAAACCACGAAAAATTGTATTTTATAGGAAAAAATTGTTAAGAAGCATTTTTTCCTGTATAATGACTTGTATATAAGGCACAATTTAAAAATGACTTTAAAATGTAAAAATTTGGAATTTTCTGTTTCATTTATGAAGGAAGCAAAAACTGCCAAAAATAAAGGACTCAGATATACCCTGCATTAGACATAAAGGAGCGCCTCCTTCATATTCTGTTCAAATTGCTATGTATTGATACTGCTAGACTCATAAAGGCTATGCACTTATGAGGTTAACATACCAACAAAATATACTCCAGACCACAGAATAGTCTATGTGTAAGGAATATAATACCTACAGAAATGTTAACAAGTTTTTTGAAGCTTATGTACTAATAGTAACTACTTATATAAATCCTACAGAGAACAAGGAGTATACCCTCAAAAATAGTCACCCATCAAAAAAGTAACAGTGAAGTGAGACATCAAAAGATGGTAAATTAGGTGTATGAAATAGATATCTTTATTGCAAAAAACTCACTTACACGAAATAACAACAATAAATACATGCGGGCAACAAGCCCAAAGTACAAAATACCTGTCAAAGTGCAATGGGGGGGATTAACTAGTGGCGTCACTGAATACCAGGAGACCCTCGTAGTGATGTAATTCATAGCAGATGGTCATAGACAGACTAAAGGAAACTACACATAAGTGTATAATTTTCCATAACCATCCATCTGCAAGTGCTCAATGAGCCCCAGGAGAGAAAGTTACTTACAACATCTAAGAATCCATCAACTGCTTACCCATGTGGGAGGACAGGGGTGCCCGGCAGACAATGAGCGCCACTAGCCCCGACGCGCGTTTATAGCCGTTTATAGCGTACTGCCCTGGGGTTGTGGTGAGTGGATACACCTGTCAGCCTTTGATTCCTTTAGCACAGCCCCCCGAGGAAGCCAACTACGTGAAACTTTTAACCCTTCTAACTTCATTTAAAGGCACAAAAAATAAATATTTAGAAAACTGCCAAATTTTCAAAATTTTTGCCTAATTTCCATTTTTTCCATAAATAAACACAAGTCAGATAGAAGAAATTTTACCACTATCATGAAGTACAATATGTCACACACAAAAAAAAATCTCAGAATAAGTGGGATCCGTTGTACCATTCCGGAGTTATTACTATATAAATTGACACTGCTCAGAATAGTAACATTTGGCTTGGTGATTAAGATCACAGTTGGCTTGGTCACTAAGTTGGGCAATAAGGCTTGGTTAAAGCATGACACACCAACAATAGACAAAAACCACAGCATCAAAAACATGTTAAACACAAGTTAAAAACAACACACACTAAAGTTCTATAAAAAGTAAGTAAACTTTTGAATACTGTAATAGAAATTGTGCAGATACTCTGCAACGTCAAAATCGTACGAAAAGCTCATCGTGGTAATGTATCCTTACACTTATTTTTAAAGCATTCTTTTTTTCCTCAAGTTCCTAAAACATATTGTGATAGACGGGCTGACTTGGCTGCACATAAGAGATAGACACAGGAACGCTGTCGCTTTCAAACTTCCACTGGTTTATTAAAGGTACTGCATAAACCTGTGCAGCGTTGGTAAAACAAACAGGGCCTTTCTGGCCTAATGGGAAAACAAAAAAATATATAATGTGGCACAGTCCGTGTTGCTGTGGGGATTCACCTTCTCAGGAACACATAACATAAGTTCAACTCTCCTTATCATGAACGCATAGCTGTGGAGCTTGCACCTCCAGACACATCCCACACTAAATGAACCAGGAGGTTGTGTATTTATTTTCTGGACTCTACCCATTCTAAAGCTGTTCGGTCAACCTAGCTCTAAACATGGCCAATTAACCCCTCTCAGCACTCAGTATGCTGGAGTGTTTTCCTAGGTTCATATCACTAAAGCTAACAACCGCAATGATACATATCTACCCTCCAGTATTTTGTCAGTGTCTTTGTCACATATCCCCCCTGCCCAAAGCTGGGGGTTTTGGCACCTTGAGTCCCCAACAGGGAATTCTAGACAGGGCATCTGCGTTACCATGCAGCTTCTCAGGTTTCCACCAGAAAGTTGAAGTACTGTGGCCCTAGAAACCATGTAGTCACCGGGGCATTCTTCCACTTACTTTCCCAGATCCATCTCAGGAGCACATGATCTGATACTATCTGATACTATCTTGAAGTTCCAGCCTAACCGGTAGCACCTCAGAGTGTCAATTGCCCTTTTGGTGATGAAGCATTCTTCTTCTGTATTTGCATAGAATTTCTCCCAGGAGTAGAGTTTTCAACTTAAATATAGAACTGGATGTTCCTCCCTGTTTACTTTCTGGGACAGCACAGCTCCTCACCTTTGAGGCGTCCGTCTGGATCACAAATTTCTTACTGAAGTCAGGTGTGATCTAGATTGGCTGTTTACATAGAGCTAGCTTCAACTCTTTGAATGCCATCTCCACTTCAGGAGACCATTGGGGGATCGATAAGGTGTCAAGCTCCTTTATTTTGACCAGTGTTACTGCCTAGACTTTTCACATTAGGTTCTAAATTGTCAGGCAGAGTATTATGAAATACATTTTCATGTGTTTAACTGCCAAAGATCTATTTCTTTCTGGATAGTGTTTTGATTTTTGTATCCTTAATCTGGTTGATACTGTATATGCTGATACTTATTTTAGCTCTCTGATCAGCTTGAGGAGCTATCTCTATTGTCTATGATAACTTTTGATTGACACACTTGTATATGAACATTCCATACTATTCTTATATTTTTGTTTAATCATTGTTAAGTGGAACATTAGGGCATTCAGGGTTACCGACATTGAGCTCCATACTGTTTAACATTAGGATGTCAACCTCCACAGCAAGGTAGGGAAGAGACAGAGTATATTAAGGCATTGCTAGTCCCATATATGCCCCACCTGTAAGCATTATTTGATTACTCCCTGACATTATATCCATATGATACCCCTCTATTTCTTTGATTTTAGCAAACAGTTGACAAACCTTTACCCAAGTCTTCCTTATCACTTTTATTGCACTTTGTTCATTTTATATTTGATCTATTGTTAGGGTGCTTATTAGGGCATTCAGGGATACCAACGTTGAGTGGAGGTGCCATACTGATAAATATTATGATGACAAACTCAGTTAAATAGCAAAAACTCACCGCACACTCTAATGGAATGATTTGCAACCATCTGTGGAATTTTATTTTAGACAAAGAAAAAAGTGGCACGTTAAAAAAATTGGTCCAAAACCCAGTAAAGTAGAGACACCCGATGTTTCGACCCTCCCGGGTCTTAACCCTTTAATCCCATATGACGTACTATCCCGTCGAGGTGACCTGGGACTTAATTCCCAGTGACGGGATAGTACGTCATGCTATTTAATGCAACACCGCGACTTAAGTCGCAGTGATCGCATTAAATTTCTGATGCCATCTTACCTCAGGGAAGATGGTGTTGGCATCCGAGGGCCTGGCTCTGCCCCCAGGTTCAATTCTGAACAGCCAATCACAGCGTTTCTGATTGTTTCAGCCAATCAGATTGGTTGAAACAATGAGGTCCCAGGCTAGGATCGAGTACCGATGTACTTGATCCTAGGGCCGGTGCCTGGCAACGCCAGGCACCGGCAAAAAGCTTCCGGATTGGCGCGATCGCCGATCATATCGATCGCACCAATCGCAGGGCACAGCGGTGGTAGTACCGCACTGTGCCCTGCTGTACCGGCCTGGATCAGTGCTGCAATAGCACCGATCATAGGCCAGAGCCTAGGACAGGCCCAGAAGGACCTGCAGGAGATGATTGGCGCGATCAGGGCACAGCGTCGGTGATGTTGTGACCACTGTGCACCCTACTGGAGACCTGGCTGTGACCTGTCTAGGATTGGAGTGATCCTAGGCAGTTGCCATGGTCACCAGGGCCTGCAGGGAAAGGTGGGATCGATGTGATCATTCGATCTCACCAATGACAGCTCACAGCAGCGGTGTGAGCGCTCTGAGACCTGTCTGTCACCTGCCTGTGACCTGTCTAACCACTCTGCATGGGGTCCTTACTCTAGCTGAGGACTCCTGCAGAGCAGTCACACAGCCAGATCTCCTCCTGCTGTGCCTTGTAGTGCTACAGAAGCCTGTAACACCACAATCCCTGCCTTAGAAAAGAAAGAAGAAAGAAGACCAAAGAAAGCAGACAGAATAAAGAAGAGAGACTACAAACGTAAGTGTTATCACTGCCCCTACCCGATCTCTCATCACCCCTCAATCCCCCACCCCCTCCCCTCTTCCCCCTCTTTTTTACCCCCCTCCATCCCTCTTTGTGCTGCCTCCGTGCGCACACTTAGCAGCCGCCAAGAGTGTTGATTAGTGACGCTGTTCACCGATCAACACTCGTGCTCGTTTTTTTTTTCATCAGCCCTATTTGCACCATCTCCGTACAGCCATCCCGCAGCCGCCAAACTTTCATAAGTGACGCAGTTCACTTGTCAGAGCTTGTGCCTGCCATTTTCCTTTGTTTTCACCCCCCTTGCACCACACCAGTGCGCACGCCCAGCAGCCGACAAACTTTGATAAGTGACGCAATTCACCTATCAAACCTCTCGTGCCTGCCGTTTTCTTTATTTTCACATCCCTGTGCGCTCAACCAGCCGCTGCGTCTAATCTGTGCCTTCCGTTTTCTTTTTTCTCACACTCCTGTGCGCACACCCAGCAGCCGCTGAACTTTGATAAGTGACACGGTTCACTTATCAGAGCTAGGGCCTGCTGTTTTAGACTTTTCCTTTCACAGGTATTTTTTTCCACTTTTTGCTTTTTTTTTCCTTTAGCTTTTTCTTGCCAGAGTTATTTGCACCAAGCACTATCCCCGCACACTTACACATAGTTACCAATAAAGTACACCCAAGCACCATACTTACAAAAAAAATGTCCCGCTCGTCCCGTTTTTGTCCCAACAGCGCTATTCAGCGGAGGAGGCATATTCTTTCCTTGCCTCCGACACTAATAGCGAGGGACAGGATCCCACTTTTTGTTATTTTTCTGATTCTTCCTCTTCCTCTTCCTGTTCCCACTCTTCATCTTCCTCCTTTGGCCCTGCGGAACTGCCACGCAGACGCCGCAGGACAGAAGAGGAGACAGCGCCCATCATTGACGAAGATGAAGATGAATCAGTGCCCACCATTGCCGAAGATGAACCAGCTCACCCCACTGCGGACTCCATATGGACCTTGCCACCCAAAAATTACAAGCCACTGATTCCTGATTTTGTGGCAGAATCAGGAATCAAGTTTAACGCCACCGGCCTCACAGAACTAGACTTTTTCAAAGTCTTTTTCTCTGAGGCTTTCGTTAACCTCAAGTTGGAGCAAACTAATTTGTATGCTTGTCAATTTTTGGAACAAAACTCGGGTTCATCAAATTCTAACTGGTCTCCTGTAGACACAGTTGAAATGATGCAGTTTTGGGACCTGGTCCTCCACATGGGGATCCTGAAGAAGCCTGAATTTCGGTAATATTGGAGTGTTGATATTTTATATAACACTCCAGTTTTATATAACACTCGCGTTTTGAGGCCATCCACATGTTTCTGCATTATAACGATAATGCACAGTGTCCCGCATGAGATGACCCCAACTTTGACCATATGTTCAAAGTTCGGCCGGTCATCGAACACTTCATCAAAAAGTTTGCTGAAGTGTACGTGCCTCAAAGGGACATCTGAATGGATAAGTCCTTCATTTATTTTAAGGAATGGCTCGGATTCCCTCAGTACCTGCCCAGCAAGAAGGCCAGGTATGGAAACAAACTCAACAAGCTGTGTGAGAGTACCTCAGGGTACACCTACAGCGTTAGAGTGTACAAAGGGAAGGACAGCAGGATTAAACCGCCTGAGTGTCCTTCTATCCTGGGAGTGAGTGGGAAAATTGTGTGGGATTTGGTGCACCCACTGCTGGATAAAGGTTATGGATAACTGTTACACCAGCATCCCACTCTACAAATCTCTCTGTGCAGGAGGTACCTCAGCCTGCGGTACTGTCCGCAAAAATCAGAGAGGCCCCCCGAAGACACTATTTGGGCAGATTCTCAGAAAAGGTGAGAGCAAAGCCATATGTAGCAACCACCTGCTGTTGGTCAAGTACAAGGACAAGAGGGATGTCCTTCTATTGACCAATATACATGCTGATGGCATCGCCCTCAGCACTGTACGGGGTACCTCTATAGAGGTCAGCAAACCGACCTGGCTACTGGGGTACAACAAAAACTTGGGTGGTGATCTCTCCGATCAATTCCTCCAACCGTACAGTGCTTTGAGAAAGGCCATGGTGTGATACAAAAAGCAGTCCATGCACATTGTACAAATGGCAATGCTCAACACTTTCCTGCTGTTATGATGTGCACGCAACACTGACATGTCGTACCTTTCTTTCCAGGAGGTAGTGGTTATGGCCCTGATGTTTGGCATGAAGGGAAGGAGCGAGTCCCAGTACTTATGGAAATAAAGGTGCTCGTATTGTACCAGGTTAGCATTTTCCTGGGGTGGTCCCGCCAACTGGAAGAAAAAGTAAGCCACAAAAAAGGTGCCAAGTGTGCTACAAAAGAGGAATACGCAAGGACACCATCTATCAATGCGACACCTGCCCCGACAAACCTGGCCTGTGTATGAAGGATTGCTTTAAATTGTACCACACCTCCATGCACTATCAATTTATTTTACAGGAAACAGATTAGTTCCAAAGGAGGCACATCTAGGTAAGTTCTTTGGGGGTCTACCTTCCAAAATGATGTCACTTGTGTTTTTTTTTTCCTGTTTAGGCACAGGCTCTGCAACCGGAACATGACGCCCACAGACGATTCCATCAAAGTCTGCATTCCAAAAC